>NC_056560.1:9137225-9178621 GCF_013358625.1 Macadamia integrifolia | reverse complement strand
TTTTTTTTTTTTTTTTTTTTTTTTTTTTAATTAAGGCTATGTTTGGTAATCATTCATAAAAACGTTTCTGATGTTTTTCCATTCTACCAGAACAAAAAACAGAATAAAACGTTTGGTGTTTTCTTTTTTTTTTTTTTTTTGTTAACGAAAAGGGAAAAAAGAATAAGCAAGAAACACAAAATGATGGAATGATGAAACCTTGTTCTGTCATTTCAGTTTTTACTTCTAATACCAAAAAAAAAAAAAAAAAAGGGTGAACAACTAGGGTAATAGTTCGTTCACCAAACACCATTTTTTCCCCCTAAAATGATATGTTAACACATAAACTAAAAATTATATTTTTGACACAAAACATTATTTATAAAACTGAATGACTACCAAACGCAAACTAAGTTTTATTTCATCTGCCTCACTATTCGATAGGTGACCCTGGGATTGGATTCATGTGTCAACATTAAATCTCACTCTCACTATATATGATAAAAATATATTTTCACATTATAAAGGTTAAATCTTATTTTCACAATGCATGAAGAATAATCGAGATCCTTTGTAATTCATATGGCTTATTAAATTTTCTACAAAGAGAGAGATAAACATACCACCTATGTGCAATAAATTCGAAAGCAACACTAATAAAAACATGGGACAAAGCATCATACAAGAATAGAGATGGTCACTTCAAAGAGGAAAGAAAGAATGACAAAAAGGTACTAACTTATAGTACATTAACGGTGTGGAATTGTAAATCCATATTCTTTGGTGTGGTTGAAACGAATTTCCTTGTCATAAACATAAATAGCCATTAAATAAAAAATGTAAAAAAATACTCTATTATCCAAATTAATTAATAAAATCAACAGTATTATAATTCTATTAGTAGTAATAGAATAACAGTGTCAAGTCACTCAACTTGTCAATGTGACAGATAGGGTTAAAGTATAAACTATTGTGCGGTCTTGTCAGATACAACCTTGACCCAGTCAGGGTCCATCGTTGGAGCCTTTGGGCCATCAATCTCGGATCGTCCGTGTCGACCGATTTGAATTGATATCCACAGAGACTGACCTGATTTGAAAATGTGCCCTTAAACCAATTGGTCCAATTCTAATCTAAATAAGCTGATGCACCGATTCGATTCCCGATTCTTAAAACAATGCCCGTGTGGCCTCGTCCCCTTGCAATTTGATAAGCCCCATGTGCGTTTCATAAGACAGGATGGGTCTAGATTGATTGGTTCTAGTTTTGGCTAAACTCCAATCTGGCCCTGTTGTCATAATAGAAAAAAATATTAATTTAAAAAAAAAGAAAAAAAATTCTCTAAATAATATTTTGATGAATTGCATTTAATTTTGGGATGAACGAATATTACTGAATTCTTATTGGGATATTTTTTTTTTTTTAAACTTAATGGTGAAAAAATCTCTACAATGCTAAAATAGATTTCCTTCTTCAATCCTCTCAAATGATGAGTCATGGTAAGAATGTTAATTGGTTCGATCTTAGTTCCATTCCTGGTATGAAAGCTAGAAATCGAAACATTGATAAGCTATTAACCATGATTAAATTATTACAAATCAAAACCAATTAATAAGCTATAATGATTAAATTGTTCCAATTAAACATTTTTATCGGTATCATTTTTTATCTTGTTGATGATTTAAATTACAAAATTTGGGCCCATTTGAGAAGATTTATTTAATGTTGAGATTGAACCATGATATTTTAGCTAAAATTGTAACTTAAGAAACAAAAACAAATTAAATTATTTTATATTAATCTATTAAAAAAAAAAAACATATATAGGAATATAGGATACCAAGACTAATAGGATTTTAGTCGATTTATATTTATAATCAATAAGTAAAACGTTTCTAACAATTTGATCCGATTTCAATTTGTTATTGTCTTTCACCAGATAAAATATAGTAAATGAATCTATCTCTCATCTTTTTTTTGGTACAATTTCCCACTTGTAGTGTAATAAACCTATGCCATATTAAATTTTTACCTGAAAGAATATTTCTATACATATGATTGGAAAAGGTGGAGTTATTAAAGTAAATTTTATATTAAAGATGGGATATTTAACAAAGGGAGTTTGTCTTTAATTAAAATAAGCAACAATGCTTTGATATGCTAAAATGTAGAGACCCAACTCACCAAAGCCCTAGGGTATTTTTGTCGCTTTGGGAAAACTGAATATTCTTATTCTCTATAGTCCAGCCTATGTTATAAATTCCCCAAAAGTGTTTAAGAATTAAGGTGGGGGGTGCCTCAGTTAACCAACTATATATATATATATATATATATATATTATACATTTTAATGCCCATCAAATGTGCTCTCGAGACAAGTGCCTCAACCCACGGGGTATTTTGGTCGCTTTGGAAAGATGAAAGCCCCCCTCATAAAATATCATTTTTTTATTAATAAAAACTCTCATAAATTTCCTAAAAGTTGAAAGATCACTAACCCATCCCTTTCCTTCTTTCTTACCGACCGAAGAAATGGATCGGTCTTTGGTTGGCATGGTCGCTTTCGTGACGATCTCCTACCAAACTAAACCAAATCCAACTGCTAAATATATTTAATTTCCACTATATATTTTTGGGAGAAAAGTTTTTGGATTCTTGGACTACAACCCCATATCACTCATATTGAATAAATTCTACTTTCTACTGCGATTAAAAAAAAAAAAGAATCTATCGTCTATTAACTTAATCATCAATTTTTTTTTCTTATTATTTTGCCCCTTAAAATTGGCAAACCAATGAAACCTTTTTTGTTTTTTGGGGATCTTAATTATTAATCGATCACATAATTGTATGCATAGGGGTAATTTATTGAAGGAATTGAATTCCCTATCCATGTCTTCCTATGTTTATCTCTTTCCTCCCACAACAGAGTGTAACATGAGGGAAGAGGAACATTGTCTATAGGAAGGCACTGAGGGACATTGTCTATGGGCAGGCATTAACATTATTATTATTATTATTATTTTTTACTTCGGGATATAAATTAATCGATACTGATATAGATTGGATTGGTATCAATTGTGATTGAACAGATTTTTATTTTATTATTTTTTTTTCCATTTTATCCTTATACCTTACTACTAGTGGATTGGATCGATCTTGATTGATATCAAATCGGGCAATCTTGACCTATTTGATTTCTAAAACCATAGGTACTAGAGTATAATACGCAGTTGGTCAATATTCTTTCTTTCTTTATTGAATAAAGCTTTAAAATGTAACTAATCCAAGCCATTCCTTATCAACTATTGTAATTATTATATCATACTTTTGTCGCGGCAAAACTAAGGAATCTATCATGATATTCCTTTCTAAATGGGTTTTTGGATAAAACTTTTTATTTTTGTGCCGCGTTTAAATTTAATGGTGCATTTCACAAAATAAAGAATCCATAGAAGGATTTGTCTAAAGTTTTAAAATACAAATGCCCGACCTAACCCACCAACCCTCTTCTTTTACCCTGGATAGAAACAAGTAGGATAATACACTAGCGGAGTTATTCCATAGAATTAAAAAAAAGAAAAAAAGAAAAAAAAAAGTTATTCCATAAAATAGAGGATAAAAAGTAAATAAAGTTTCATCTGTCACATGATTGGAGGGTCGAGTGGCATAAAGCTGGTAAGGTAATCATTTAAAAACGCCCAACGCCAAAGTCTTGAAATTTTTCACAGATGGGGTTTGCAAAAGGTGAAAGAAAGGTTACAATCTTTCAATCATGGTGATGTGTTCACAAAAGATAAGATAGTAAAGAAAAGATTTGACATGAAAAATGTTGAAAAATGAAGTTCCCTCCAAGAAAGCAAACAATCAATCAAGGAGAACCACTCCTTCACTCTTTTCCTCTTTCAAATTCAAAGGTGGGCCCAAACCCTAAAAAGGTTAGGCATTGGCCATTGGATTTTGGTTCAACGAATTCGAATCAGACAGGAAAGATGACATAATTGGGTTCCTTTCAGTTTTCAGAGTGAGTTGGAGGGGGGCTGGGACTATTTGGAAAGGTGGAGACCTTCCTCATCCCCTCATATAAGTGTTTGTGGGGGCCCATCAAAGAGCACATGGGCTAGTAGGGTCTTGGGCTCCCAGTTGTTCATTCTGGATCCTTCATTGTTCTCTCTCTCTTGCTATAAATTTTTAGATAATCATTAACCAACGGATCAACTTGGACGCCAGAAACAATGTGATGATGGCAATAATTGGAGAGGGATAAAAAATGATCATTATCGGGTATTTAGCCAGGCCTATGTTGGGGCATTTCATCATAAAAACTGAAAAGGTTTGGGTCCTTTGGGACCTGTTTGGTCGGTTGTGTCACTCCTAACTCCTAAAGTAAGCAACAATAATCTATCTACAAAGATAGTGTAGCAATCCAACCAGTTCCTGATCTGGTTTTATAACTCGAATAATGAATTTCATTAAAGGAGGAGATAGGGTTTCCTAATAAGTGTACACCAACGAGATATTGAAATCATGGTTTAAAGTATCAATATGTATGGTGTCGTATACACTGATACGTATAGATATTGGCCCTTATCGATATGATATATGAAATTAAAAAAAAAATTTGTATCGATATGTATCCTACGACACATATCGATACACCAACAATACACACGATATGATACAACATGCATTGATACATATCGATACTCTATGGATTAAAAATCGAGGTGAAATGTATATTCTGATATGTATCGTTACATATCGGTGTATATAGGTATATCTTTAACCACTGAAAGAATAAGAGATTTATTTGATGAGTTTCCATATGAGAAACCCATTTCTCATGAAGCTCTTGCCGTTGTAAAAAGGAATAATGTTATTTAAAGATCTGTCGTTTTCCAGCATTCTTAGCAGACTTGTATTCCTGAATAAGGAATCGTTTATTGATTTTAAATTTGGGTTCTTTTGTGATATGAAGCATATGTATTCCCAAAGGTGCTTGCATATCAGAAAGTGTTGGAGATGAGGACCCATTTTTAGTATCAATAGAAGCAACAGGTTGCTGATTAGCCTGAGAGGGTTCCCTAAGAGGAGGACCATAAACAAGTTGATTAACCTGTGTTGGTGTACAATTAGTACCCTGAAGATTGATTTTTCCATCAAACATCTCGCTCTGAGCTCGAGATGTTGAAGTACGAGCAAGTGCTTGATATGTAGAAAACTCCGAGGAGGAGGAAATCACATAAGAAGTAGATCTATGAGTATTATCGAGTCTATGGTCAAAAGTGATCTCAACATCACCAGATGGGAGTTGGGTGATGCAGGATGGAGTTGTCCTGAAAGGTGGCTGGGTTTGGGCGACAGAGGGTAGAGTCCAAGATTCTAAAAGGTTTACTTCCGACCATCAAATACACCATAGCACAAAAGTTTGAGATCAGCTAGAATTAGTCTGAAAAAATATTATTTGCCCTCGAGGATCAATAACCTTAGCATTATGAGCGACGATAGTCATTACTTTATAATAGATATGGTAAATCACAGCGAGATTTTGAGTTCCTTGAGCGATATGATATTCATAAGTTTTTAAAGAAATGACAGTACCATCAAGAATATTTGTATCTGTTAAGGACATAGTAAGATTAGGTCTACATTGAAAAAAAATTGGTCCTTTACAGAGACTGGTTTCAATGGTACCCATAAGAGATTCATTAAAATTAAACATTCAGGCATCACGAACAGCAGCAAATACAACACTATTTAACCTATAAGTGTTAAGGGTTTTAATGCCACTTGCACTAATCCAATGTGGATAAACTTAAATACATGTTCTCTATGCCTCTGAATTTGAGAACTTGTCAGAAGTTGGATTTGTTCTTGGTCAGAGAAGATAGTGTGGGTACTTTCACTAGTTTTTATGACATAGTCACTATGGAAAGCAAAAGTCTCTTTATGATAAACCTCATATTCAAGTATTCTAGGTATAGTATAGTTATTGATGACAGCTTCTAAGTTCCTGAAAATTACTTCTTCAGAATTATGGACTTGATCATAAGTCCTTACAGTAGAGTTTGTCACAGAGGAAGAAGATCTTCTCAAACTGGACATAAAGTAAAAAGTCATAATATCGAGTTTCGAGTCAATAAAGGTTTCAGTCAATATATCCTTCTGTCAATACCACCATTGTCAATATTATTTCGCCTTCAAACGTCTAACCACGGCAACACGACTGAGTACGACTTGGGTGTAGCTCAATACGACTTGGGTGAAGGTCAAGGGTGAAACACTACCAAAAGATGGTCTTTACGACTTTGACAAATTTCAACTTAGCTCTAATACCAAATATTGGCCTGATCGAGAGAGATAATGTTTATAAATATTAACCAGATCGAGAAATATAAGGTTTATGCTGCGAGAGAAGCTTGAAGGCAAAGAATTTGCTTCTTCTTAGTTTTGATTTAAGAAAAATTGGTAGTTTCTTCTTTTAAAGGTTAGCAAAATAAATTGGACCTTGAGAATAAAAAGACAAATAGAATTCAATATAAGCAGAACAAATATCTAATAGATTCTCTAGTATAGCAAGCTGATTTTTATTCTTTCTAATAGTAAGCATAATACATGAAAATGAAAGTTTAAAGAAAGAAAAACAAGACTTACATGGAGGGTTTTCAATTACAGAAATGCACACTTAAAACACAAACTCTTTTCTTACAAAATACACTCAAGATAACAAAACACACTAAAACTCTACTTCTCTAAGTACACAATACTAGAACTAAAAGATGTTAAAATTTTCTTCGTGCCTTCCCGAGGAGAGGGAGCTTCATTTTATAGATAGCGGACACCAAGAACTTCTTTATTTTGGTTGAAAGATGCATTGATGGACCTTGATGGAGTTGGCATCAAGTAGGCATCAAACCAACCGAATGTGACATTTGAACAGCTAAAGATAAGACATTCTTATCACATATTAGGTATACGTAATAAGATGTGAGGTAATTGTTAGAAGCTGATAAGCTTCAATCGAAAGTTATATTGTCGTGTAGTCCAGCTAGGTGACTGAAAATAAGCCACGAAAATATTCTCTGGCATTCCACGTGGGATGGCTTACTATTTTCCATAAGAGTCTTAGTTAGGTGAATTATTAAAGTGTCCACCCATGACATTCACTATAATGCGTTTATAGTGTTGCGTGATGCATACCAATACCTTAGTCTGACTCGAATGGCACTAGATGTGGATGCTTGACATCTGACAATAATCAGAATGGTGTGTCTGATTAACATAGCACTGGGTCAAAGTGCAGTGAGACCTTTTCCCCCCATTTTTATTTTTTAATTTTTAGTTGACCTAAAGTAAGAAGTCATAATATCGAGTTTCAAGTCAATAAAGGTTTCGGTCAATATATCCTTATGTTAATACCGCCTACTGTCAATACTATTTCCCCTTCAAACACCTAACCATAATAACACGACTGAGTACGACTTGAGTGTAGGTCAATACGACTTAGGTGAAGGTCTATATGACAAGGGTGAAATACTACCAAAAGATGGTCTTTACAACTTTGACAACTTTCAACTTACACCCAAGTTGTACTTAGCTGTATTGCCGTGGTTAAGCATTTGAAGGAGAAATAGTATTGACAGTAGGCGGTATTGACAGAAGGATATATTGATCGAAACCTTTATTGACTCAAAACTCGATATTATGGCTTATTACTTTAGGTTTAGTTTGAGAAGATCTTCTTCCTCCGAGGCAAGCTCTACTGGAAGGACTTATGATTAAGTTCATAATTTTAAATAAGTAGTTTTCATAAACTTAGAAGCTGCCATCAATAACTATACTATACCTAGAATATTTGAATCTGAAATTTATCATAAAGAGACTTTTGCTTTCCATAGTGACTATGTCATAAAAACTAGCGAAAGCACCCACACTTTCCTCTCTGACCAAGAACAAATCCAATTTCTGACAAGTTCTCAAATTTAGAGGCATAGAAAACTTGGATTTAAGTTTAAGTGGCATTAAAACCCTTAACACTTCTAGGGTTAAACAGTGTTGTATTTGCTGTTGTTCATGATGCCCAAATGCTTAATTTGAATGAATCTCTCATAGGTACCATTGAAACCAGTCTCTGTGAAGGATCAATTTATTTTCAGTGTAGACATAATCTTACTATGTCATTAACAAATACAAATATTCTTGATGGTACTGTCATTTCTTTAAAAACTTATGGACATCAATACGACATGATATGTACTGATACCATGTGTTATTGTCATATAATGGTCAAGATGGGTCATTTTTCAGAAACATGAATTTTTAAGGGGGTTTTGTTTTAAAGTTATTGTCAACCATTTTTCGCTCTTACTAAATGAAAATTAAGGTTGGGAATAAGGATTTTACATTTACGGGACAACTAAAAATCTTGGATTCTCAGTGTGAAACTCTCAATTTAGTATTTATGCATAATACTTCTAAAAAAAAAAAAAAAAAAATTATGCATAATACATGTTATATATATTTATTTATTTATTTTTATTTTTTTATATGCAAAAGTGTATAAAAAAGCGTTTCCTATCCATTAGTATGCGCATATTTAATGTAACCTAACGTATATTTGATATGATACAATACCTTCAAATACGGAGATTGACATCAATACTTTAATCCTTGATTGAAAAATCATATCATTCATATAGAGTCCACATGGAACCCATATAGTTGGGATAGAAAAAACAGAAAAGAAAAGTCAATGTAGACCACAGCTTATTTTGTGAGAAGGCATGAAAGAATCTGAACAAAGGCATTATAGCAATCTCTTTCCCTAACATTATGGATAGAGGTTTTCCACTCTCGTGTAAGACTGTCACACCAATTGATAGTCATGGTTCGGTTCCCTAAGCCCATTTCAATTTGATCAAAATGATGCATCTTTTAAATTTGTCATGGTTACCTGAATCCAATTTTTGTTTGAATAAGCCACTAATGAATATGGCCAAAATGGGAAAACATAGATCTGGTTATAATGTTTCAGTTTTTGGGCTAGTTTTAAAAACTGGAATAATGAATTCTAATATTTTTTTTTGGGGGTAAGAATAATGAATTCCATTTTAAATATAAAAAGAGTTAGACCCAAGACCTCAAGTCAGGATTTTTAATTACACAACCAAAAATTATCTGGGAGCACTCACACAAGGTACATGGTTCTATAGCCCCTTGCTCCGGTGGTTGGTGACATTTTCATGCTCGAAGCAAAAAATGATGCCAAATTATAGACTTGTAGGTTGAGTTTCTACACTAGCACAGATATAGACAATGTCAACCGTTCAATGATATAAAGTAGTCGGCTGCTTTGTCCTTGTCTATGGATTTCCTCCTTCCTGCTTGTCTCCCACCCCTTCTTCTCCCTCTGATCCCCATGATCTCTAGATCTATGTAGTACTTTCATGGTCTTGGAATATGTACACAAAAAAAAGAATAAGATAATGTTTCTTAAGGGGGAATGCAGTTCCTACACGTATTTAAAGATCAATGGGAGCCTACGAAGAAAGATATCCACATAAGTGTTATTTTTTATTTTATGGATGGGCTGATCATTTTGCACTCCATGTATCTAGCATAAAGTTTACACTCCTCCACAGAGAACATTTTCTTAAAATAAATAGTATTAAATCATTAATAACCTTTGTCATTAAGATGGTATATATAGCACATAACATCCAATTTCACAGGAAACACCATATGCACAGAGACCTGCTTTGTCTTTTTATTCAATAGGCCTTAACAAGTTTGTTCGAGATTGTGGTGCACACTCCGGTCCAGTACGAAGATGGACCTAATGCTTCAGAAACAAACCCTGTACAATCCCCCACCTCAACGCCCATCCTAGAAGACCCACATATTTTTCAAGGCCTGAGACTATATAATAGCAATCAAAGGGAGTTCAAATTTGATAGGGCTTGGGTTTTCTGTTATTCTGCCCAAATACCCAGAACCCAGAACCCAGGCCCAGGCCCAGAAATCTAATAGTTTTATAATTTGACAATGGATCTGATAATGGATCACATCTGAAAAGGGGATCTATTATATTAACCATTCAGATTTACGTAAACGATGCAGCTGCTATACACCAGATAGCACGGCTTCCTTCGTGAAGAGTTGGAAATCAAAAGGGTACACGAACAACTTAGTAGAACGACACGAGCAACGAGGGGCACTCTACAGGAGTGCGCATTCCATACGCGTATTTTAGAAACAGCCAGCTGTCGTCAAAGGCGAAATGCCAGCGTACTTTGCCAGCTCTGCCTTCGAACACGAACGGTCACAAATGGCAATGTTTTGATTTGGCGCCAAATCCACCGCTGATCTCTCCTCTTCTTCTTCTTCTTCTTCTTCTCTGGCTCTGATCAAACATTCTCTTGCTTCTCTACGTTTTTTCATCGAACCCTAAATTTTTCCACGCAATCTATATGTCAATTCCGATTCTCCAATCACTTCATTAGTACTTCGATCAATTCGTTGTTTCGTATCCACTGCTGCTATGGGAAGGATTAAAGTTCAGAACCCCATCGTCGAAATGGACGGTCTGTTTTCTTATTCCTCCTTTCTTCAATTTTCATTTCTTTTGTGTTGTATTTCGAATAGATTCAAATTTGTTTTTGTTTTTGTTTGTGCCTTTCACTCCTGGATTTAGGCGATGAAATGGCGAGGATCATATGGAGGATGGTCAAAGAAAAGGTGAGGCTCAAAGAATTTCTTTTTTATATATATATATATATATATATTGATAAATTTCAGCAGAGATTTTGATTTTGAAAGTAGTTGGTGGATGTGTTGTTGTGTTGCCGCTTATATTTCCGTATCTGGATTTAGACATAAAATATTACGATTTAGGAATTCAGAATCGAGATGCAACCGACGACAAGGTTGCCATGGAAGCCGCTATAGCTACTCTCAAGTAAGTCAATCATAGCGTACTACGCCTTTTCTATTTCCAAATTCTCGAATTCGTGGCAATCGGACGTAATTATAATCGGTCCCTTCATACATCAATGGTAATTACACACATTGGGCGGAGTTTTTCGAACAGATTGATGTAGGGGCCACGCTGCTTTCACGGGACGTTCTCCCGCGAATTCATGCTTAAGCCTATGTTTGGTAAGATTGAAAAGAAAACCGTCAGTTTTCCCAGAAAAATAAATAAATAAATACAACCGTCAGTTATTGTACGATTTTCATAGTTCCTAAAAATTTCCTGGTGTTTGGCTAGAAGATTCTTTGTTCAAAATTTGAAATTCACATCGGAAATGGTGGGAGTTTTCGATCGAACCAAAAGACAACTCTGGCCTTGGAGAACAATAACGGTGAGCGAGCTTCGGTCAACTGCGGCAGAGCCCATACCCCAGATATGGGAATCGAGTTGATCTCGTTGGTCTCCTTCCGTCGATCTTAACAAAAAAAAAAAAAAAAAAAAAAAAAAAAAAACCGAAAATGAAGGGGTAAAACCATATTATTTTGCCAGAAAAGAAAAAAGGAGCTTCATGCGCAGTCGGAAAATCCGAGAATGAAGGGGGTAAAGCCATTTGATTTTGCGGGGGAAAAAAGGGTTTCGCGGAGAGTCAGAAAAACCCACTCCTGAAATACTCTTCTCTGGATCTCTCTTTTTTTTTAATAATTTTTTCTTTTCTTTTTCTACCAAATGGTTTGAAATTTTCTTTTCTTTTGTTGATATTTATGAAGATACTTTTTTATTCTCTTAACATCCAAACACAGCATAAGTGAGCCTACTCATCGATAGTGTGAAGAGGCAACTGGAATTTGAACCTCAAGGTGACAAGGTGCAACATATGTTCCTTTAAGACTGGCAGTAGCATGTATTGTTTGGAAAATCTTAACACAGCGGAAAATGCCTGAATTTTTAAAGGTCTCTGCACTTTTTAGTTTGTTACATTGATATTTTCCTCTTTCTATACTTTTTGAGTTTCTGTGTTCTTATTTGGGTGAAGTTCACTTCCGCAAATAGAGGCTCTTCTTTCTCCGCTTGTGTGGCTACCTTACATGAATGAGTGACACCTTTCTGGCTTTGAGTCATAGATATTGTTTTCCCTCCCGCTCTCTCACTGCTCTTTTAATTAATTTTCCTTTTTTTCCTATTAAGATGGACGGAGAACCTTCCCGATTATAAAGGTGTTACATGATTTCATGTCTTTTGTCCTGCTGAAGTTCAAATTTTTTATGTACTGCAGGTATAATGTTGCTGTGAAATGTGCAACCATAACTCCTGGTTAGTTAAATTTTAATCTTTCCAGTACTCATAAGTACTTAGAAAATGGTTTTAAAAACATGAATTTGTTCCTTATGGTAATTTTTTATTAAAAAAATTCTTGAATCCAAAATTTCAAGCATTTGGGTATGTGGACTAGTCCTTGGTATGGAGTTTTTCTCATTTGTTCTAATCAATGTGAATTGTTCAAGAGAGATTTAAGTATGAATAAGAAATACTCACGAATGCTTTCCATTCATACAGATGAAGCCAGGGTTAAAGAATTTGGGCTAAAGAAGATGTTGAGGAGTCCTAATCGCACAATAAGAAATATTTTAATTGGTTTGTATTGCATCCTCTCTCTCTCTTTTTCTGTATTTATCTTGGCGATGGTCCAAGCATAGCTTGATAATTCCGCACTTGCTTGGTTGTCTTAACTCGTTTTTGAATTGCATTTGCATCTAATAAAGAATTTAAAGGCATTTAAAGAGTATCATTCCTTGGGTGATCAATCACAGAGCAATTTACATGAAAGAATACCATTACGTATAATTATTATTGGTTTAACTATACTGATGTACATGTACCTTTTTCAACATATTAATGAAAAATTTCTTGTTGCCTTTGGGTAAAAAGAAAAGTTTATAAACTCTTATAATAATTAAATGAATAATAAAGTGAAGAATTATTTATAAATTGATTCCGGATGTACATGTATATTTGTTATTTTGGTATGGTGAATTACATGCAAAATAGTAACCGACCATTAAGAATAATTTATTGTTCACATCGACAAAATGCTTCGATATGGAACCTTTTACTACTAGTTCTGTCAGTCATGTCTTTCTGAACTTCGCATTCCTTTTATTTGATGGCGGCTGATGTCTTGAATGTATTAGTTCTCTTCAGGATTTGAAAAATTGCTCTTTTTCAACTGCAGGTACTGTTTTCCGTGAATCAATCCTATGTCAGAATATTCCCAGGATTGTTCCTGGTAATGTTCTTATCCCAGCCTCAATGTATCTGATTTATTGTGATAACACCATTCGGTACTTATTCTTCGGATATGTAGGTTGGAAGAAACCCATATGCATTGGCAGGCATGCATTTGGTGACCAGTATTGTGCCACTGATACAATCATCAAGGGACCAGGAAAGCTTAAAATGGTTTTTGGTAGGATGTTATAAGTTCTTTTGTTTTTAGGCATCATTCTTTTCCCTGCATGTGAAACTGGTAAATGTTTGATTTTAAAAGCAGCCAAAAAAATTGTTTGAATGGTCAATTATTAAAATGGTTTTTTGCGTTACCTTGTGAATGCCAGTCCCAACAGATGGGGGGATGCCCATGGAGATGGATGTTTATGATTTCAAGGGTCCTGGAATAGCACTTGCCATGTACAATGTTGATGAGGTTTGTTCTACAATACTTTCCCGTAGAAACTTGCTAGGAGATGCCTTATCCGGACAAATTTAGCGGAAAATTTTGTAACTTATCAGTCAATTCGAGCTTTTGCTGAGGCATCAATGTCAATGGCATTTGCGAAGAAATGGCCTCTTTACTTGAGCGCCAAAAATACTATCCTTAAGATATATGATGGAAGGTAATTTAGTGTTTCTGTGTGTGGTTTTATTTCTGTAATTCTTATTTGATGCATTTGGGTTTTTTAAGATAATTGGAATTTCCAAATCACAATGCTTGCGCATGATATTCAAATATGGGCTTATCATAGGATATCTTCCAGGAGGTATACGAAGGGAAATGAAGCAGAAGTTTGAAGAGCATTCCATATGGTCAGTTCATGTCGTTGATTTTGACTGTTACTTATATTCTGGAGTCTTCTCGTAATAACTGTTGGAAGTCGATTGTTTGACACTCAGGTATGAGCATCGTCTTATTGATGACATGGTGGCTTTTGCACTAAAGAATGATGGTGGATATGTATGGGCTTGCAAAAACTATGATGGAGATGTCCAGAGTGATTTAATAGCTCAAGGTGCTGTTATGTGCTTCAATACTTTAAATATGCTTTATTAATGGGGAAGTCATGCATTTCTTGATCTTACAATGGGCAGAAGATTTGTATGGGAGAATCAAGATAGGCATGCCTTTATGCATGTAGAATGACTTTTGCCAAGGGTTCTAGGATTAGAATGTGGACGTAGATGGGTGGAATCAGAAATAAGGAATCTTCAGACAGTTTTGTCATGTTTGATAATACCATGTATGGCTCCAACGAGGAATGGGCTGGTGGTGGTCAAAACCTCCTAAGTAAGTAAGAGAAGGCCAAATACGATGTGATTGAGGTAATGAAGGACTTGAAGACCCTGTGAAAGGATAATATGCCCCTAGATGGTGTCATGATGGAACTGAATTCATGTAGTCAACTATATGCAGTTGATAGAGTTCTGATTGATTATAGCGATTAGAAGTTATGATTGTCTTTGTGCAGTGGTATACAAAGAGAAAAAAAAAAAAATTGAATCGCATTCGCTGTGATTATTTGATTAGTAGACATGATCAAATGTGATTCTTCATTCTCATAAAATCTTGAAATAATTGATAGGAAACTCATTCTTTGACATTCAAATATACGCATTGGCTCACTGTGATATGTCACTTGCCTTGATAAACATATAACATAAAAACTATCAAAGAACAGGGATGTGGAAAGCTTTATGAAAGCATGTTAACCATAATATGTGGACTATTGTAAAACCTCCATAACCAAAATCTGTCGAGGAAACCGCTCTGCCTTAATTGGGACCAAATGAATGGAACAAATTGTTTCAGTCCATGGATAAGATTGAAGCTTGGATGTAATCAAGTCGGCTAAACCAATGGGGCTGAGTAGTTGGTACAAAACCCTCATAATCCCTGCAGACGACTCCTACGCGAATTGGATCTGAGATTTGATTATATGCCTCACTGACCCTTTTTGAGATATTTGCATTGAGTTGGATTTTTGAGTGGCTGCCAAAAATTTTGAAAGTACATCACCTTGTTTGTACTCAGCAATTACCTGTGTATATGTGCGTGTGAAATGAATGCCTTTATGAGATTGTTCTCTATGTTGAATGTTTAATATAATGAACTGTGTTTGACTGCATTCATTCTTAACAGTAAAAACTAGTTTGCTATTGTCTTTCCCTTAAATTTGCTTTGGTGGATGCAGGATTTGGTTCTCTGGGCCTCATGACATCTGTGTTGGTTCGTATTTTTATAGCATTAACTGTTCTTCACTTAGATTGATTAATATAAACAAAATGTAATTTATTGTGTTTTACAATGCACAGTAAATTTGAATATTGATTCGTTGTTTTTGTTGTTGTGCAGTTATCTTCTGATGGTAAAACATTAGCAGCAGAAGCGGCTCATGGAACTGTAACACGGCATTTTCGGCTGCGCCAGAAGGGTCAAGAAACTAGTACTAACAGTATTGCTTCCATTTTTGCATGGACACGGGGGCTTGAGCATAGGTAGTTCTGCGTCTATTGAATGCGGACTTCTTTGCTAGTTTTTTGTAGGCCAACGTACACAAGTTAAGTCGAAATTAGCCCTGTTGTCCATGTGATCATGGAGAGAGGAGTTTCATATTAAGTTGCTTGCCTGAGCTCATGGTAATTTCAAGAAATTAATATATATTTACTGTAGGAATATTTTTTTGTATGTGATTAATGCTTTTATTAGAGTCGGATGATACGAAGGAAGAGGTTCTGCAGGTTTATTCTTACGGAACTGCAAGAAGCTGCAGCCAAAGTGCAGATAGTTTACTCTTATGGCCTGATTTTTTTAACACCTGTTCAGCTCATCTCTGTGGAGGGATATAACTAGACTTATTAGTTTTCCTGATATATTTTGGAATTTGGAGAGGCTCATTAACCATTTTTGTCATAGTTACAATAGATGCAAGGTTTGTTTTGGTCCACGCTGGATTGAACCTGAGGCCCCTCATATAGTCTGGCATGGCATCAGGTTGGCATTTCCTAGCCCCAACCGGGCCCCCAGTCTCAGAAAACCATGCACTACCCTTATTTGTTCTGGGTTTGCCTGCTTGGAATCTATACATATGTTGTCTTTTTAATTGTGTGGCATAAGCCTGAGATTTGAGTCTCTAGTAATATAGCTATTGCTCTTCTGATCCCTCACCCTGCCTCCCATTAGTCTCTCAAAATTTACATCATTACAGTTATGTTAGAATTAATCTTCAGATCCTCTTTTCTATTTTGAGTTTTCTTTTGACAGCTTAAAATCTACAGGGCTAAACTTGATAAGAATGAGAGGTTACTGGATTTTGTTGTGAAGCTACAGACTGCATGCATTGAGACGGTGGAAACAGGGAAAATGACCAAGGACCTCGCTGTTCTGATTCATGGACCAAAGTAAGTGTAGCACTCTATATTTATGGATTAGTGAATCGTGTGATGGCCTTTATGTTTTAGCATTGCATATTAGCGTTTATTATGTGTCGCCAGAAGCCAATTTATTTGAGTAATCAGCTCTACAAGCTATCGGGGAATTAAATTTAAAAACAACTAAAACTCCCAACTGGCTTCACTATATCCTCACCAGCTTTATATTGTTAGCCACCAGCTCTAAACCCAGCTTTCAGGAGAAGCTGCTGTTGGGGGTATGAGGTCTTGTATTCCGTCGCACAGGTTTGTGGGCTGATTCTATCGCACGGGTTTTTGGGGCTGAGGGAAAAGATTTTAGGGTTACATGGGGATTTCGGTAAAACTGCACCTATATAAATTCTCTATGAATTGTAGCGAGGTATTCTCAGTACCTGAGAGAGGTGTGAATAAGGGTCGTTGTAACCCTACTCTCTATTGATAGTGAAATAAGTCTCATCTCAATTTTCACCGTGGATGTAGGCAATCTTGCCAAACCATGTAAATCATTGTGTTGTGTGATTTCATTCTTTTCATTTCAAGTTTATACATGTTAAACATTGGTGTATTGCATCAAAATTTCATTTTACTTTCTACATGTATTTATGTTTTTTTATTTTATTTTTATATTCATCCAAAAAAATTATTTCACATCTACAGAATAAATATAGATGTCTTTCACAAGTTGCCTATTAGACATCCTGTTAGATTTGACTTTTCGTGCACATTAGCGAATGACATACCAGGAAATAATCTTTAGGACTTCGGTGATATGTGATCTTGAACATGTTTGAGTAATATTAATGATGCTGGAACAGTAATAGAAGTTTTAAATGAAACTCAGGTATTATCATGGTTGAAAATTTCTTCCCTAGCTGTTTGTATTGGTAGTCCCAAGCCCAGGTTAACAATCGCGAGAAAAATCAATAGCCAAACATTTAGCATGGACTCTGAAAGTTTGCTGTGTCTGGAAAAACAGGGTCTACATGACCAACCCCATTTAGTTGGGGAAGGCATAAGTGTCTGAGTGAATGGCATATGCGCTCTCAATCAAACCAGGCAACTCAGTTGATTCAGTTCCTGACCTGTATCTGTTTTGTATCATCTCCCCTGCCCCTCCCCCTCCTCCTCCTCCTCCTCCTCCTCCTCCTCCTCTGATGCTAATTATTCTTTACAATGTGTACAGATTAACGAGAGAGACGTACTTGAACTCAGAAGAATTTATTGATGCCGTTCACAGTTTCTCGAGGTAAAGCTATGGCTAGCAGTCACTCTATAAGCTTCTACCCAAAAACAAAAAAAAGAAGAAAGAAAGAAATAAAGAAAAGGTAATTTTGCAAAGCATCTATGGTTGGTTAGTTTTATGTGAACTAGTAGTCTTTTAATAATTTATAGCATTAGAGAGAATCATACAAGTTATGTAAGGTGATAGGACTGTTATGAACATTTGTTTCTACCTTGAAGATATAATATTTGTACGGTTCTGCACTATAATTTAATGGTTACGAACTCGTCTTTGACATTGGAACTCTTTCCCCTAAATGGATATGGATGAGGAGCGGGACCACTTTTTCACCGGCGGATATAATTCATTCTCAATTCATGTCTCATATTTATACCATTTCACCAATACAGGATCAGGTATCAGTATTGAACGCACCCTATCCAATACCATTTTTTAAAATCATGGATATATTGCTGTCTTTTCTCCCAAATAGGTGGATGAGTACAACCCATTGAATACATGGAGAACAGAGTGCCCGGCCAAGGGTGGAGAGCTGCACGGCTTACATACGAACAGCCAAACAGGTGGGATCTCTGAGCAATGTAAAGGGCCCCCATCTCATGTAAATGATGTAGTTTATAAGGATAACTTGAATTGTGCGTGCCTGTTCCAAATTTTTTGTTACGGTAGATCATTTGAGGCCTTCGTCCACACACACACCCCAACCAAAAAAAAAAAAATGGGGCAGATATTGGGCTTTGAAGTTTCATGCCTGGTCCAAAATGCTCTTTTATAAAAGGATTTACATTCCCGAAGTGGATCTGGATCTGGATCTACAATGCCCCATTTCATGGACAGTCTAAGGATTTAGAAACTGAATCCGATCTGCCAACTATGGAGTCTATCCGGATTGGCCGAAGGATAAATCCCAACTGAATTGGTAGGGTTAGGGATCTATAAACTTATTCTAGGGTTTTCTAGGATTGGATCTCGAAAACCACAGAGCTTGATACTACTACTACTTACTACTAGATTACAATAGAGACACAAGACTTCATTTGGTTGGTCAAAGTGATAAATGTAAACCACAGAGCTTGATGACGCATTAATGGATAGTGAGAGTAAAGTGGAAGGAAATGATGTTTTCCAAGTTGTTCTTGGAAAGAGAAAACAAAGATAGGGTTCAGGAAAAATGACAATTGAGGCAGAGTTTGATCTGTGACCATGAACTCATGATATGGGTTTCAACGAAGAGATAAGGAGTGTGAGGCCACAGGGAAGGCCTTTTTACCAAGAATATTTAGTATCACAAAATGGAAATTAATTTGGACTGAAATTTAGTGGATGGAATATATACTGAAATGTTCAATGATTTGGAAAGGAAGGACTAATTGTACCACTAATGATTAATAAAGTTCTATATGAAACTCATCTTTTTTCTCCCTCAACGGTTATTATGGTGGGCCTTGAGACATTGCTGGCTATGTTCACTTTATCAAATTTGAAGTTTGAGGGAATCAATCATTTGCCATATCGAAGATTATTTAAAAAAAAAAAAAAAAAAAAAAAAAAAAGTTCAAGGGCATCAGTCATCTGGTATATCATGATTTTTTTTTAAAGGTCGAGAATGGAGCAAGCCAATTTAATGGCTGAAAATATGAGAAAATTCAAATAAAAGTGTGTAGTATGATTAAGTTGGAGCATCAAATTTAACATGTGGCCTTCTCTTGTATTACCTAAAATCTTTTTACTAAAGGAAAAAAATCCTTCCATTTTTTGTGTCGTAATTGTTTTTTGTAATTTAACATATTGTAAAGAGGAATTTTTTTTGAGATTACGGTTTTGTCACACTATGATTGGGAGATTCAATGTATTACATTTCAACGCTTACCCATAGTAAAAATTTTAGATTTTAGACCAATCTGATATGTTTATGTGTTAATATAAAGTTTAAAATTTTTGAAAAATCTAAATGAATGCATTCTATTTAATAAGAATCATAAAAAAAAAAAAAAAAAGGAGATTCAATGCATTACATTTCAACGTTTACCCATAGTATTTTTTTTTTCATGTGTTAATATGAAGTTTAAAATTTTTGAAAAATCTAAATGAATGCATTCTATTTTATAAGAATCCTTAAAAACAAGAAAAAAAAAAAAGAGTTAAAATTGTATGCAATGGTCGGTGAGGTGCACATGGAGCATTCAATGGTTGGAAGGGTCTAGCCATGCATGATGTTCATAGCATTTCACCACCTCACTGGAAATGATTTTGAATCTAGAAAGGATTCTCATTTTAACCAACAAAAAAGAAAATGTTTACGGAGAAAAAATTAACTCAAATCCTTTGCTACTGAGAGTGAGTTATTCTGATAATCCAACCACTGCGAAGGTCTTGAAATGCAGTTCAACCGTCCGATGCGGGAAAGTGGGGGTTAAGGTAAGAATAGGATTGCTTCCATTGCTATTTGTTTTTACGCTCAGTAGTTATTGGAGATTTTTTTTTTTGCAGTGGGACCTTCAAATTAAATTCCTCTGAAATGGTTTTTCCTCGGTCCATTTATTGCTGAATGCTGATTAATGAATGCTGCTGCTTCTCTGTCTGTCAGATTCTGCCTCCTTCATTACAGGGATTCTCCTCATGTAAACATCATAATACTCTCTCTCTCTCTCTCTCTCTCTCTCCTTCAGTTTGCACTTTGGCTTCCGGATAATAGTAGTGGCTCGCAGCTCTGTCATCATGGTCATGTGCAATTATCTGCAACAAAAAACCTTCACCATCTACGCAGACCCATGATTTTATCAGTCTCTTATCTTCATTAGGACTAAAGTTTTCCTAATGGATATTCTCTTTTCTCTTCTACATCAACTTCTAGTGAAATTGGCCCATCCATTCTTTGTCCTGTAACTCTGTATGCCTTTCAAAATGCTTCAGGACGGCTTTCGTTTTTTCCCTTCCCATCTGCTTTACGGTTTAGGACATTCAGAGTTTCAAACAAAGCCAACATAAGCTCCACTCTTCTGAGACTGTAAGCTCGGCTGCTATCCCCACTTGAAGCTTCAAAGTACAAACCCCCTATTTTCCTGAAATGGGTCTGACGGCATTCTCATTGTTGGATTTTCTATTTTTATTCTTTCTTCTTCTCTGTCTGGAGGTTCATTGTGATGGCTCTCAGTTCTCTGTGAACTTCTTGGAGTCTCCTCCGGCATTCTCGCGGCTGGCGTCAGCTACATTTGTGTTTGAAGTTCTGGATGGCCAAAATGTTTGCAGAAATTGTAGCATCAAGTGCAAGGTTTGTTACCCACGATTCTGTCTTTCTTTGGAGCTGTTATGACTATTTCTTTTTCTACTACTAGTAGTTGGTGGGTCCTTTCTTCTTTGGTTTTGGTTCTGCTTTATCTGTGTCATTCGTTTCTTTTATCAATGTAGGTTGCCGTTTGATCTTGTTGAGGCTGTAACTGATGTTGAAAGGATACTTCTGTATCCAGTTATAGTTTACATTCGAAACTCTTGGGAAATCAGCTACTTCTTTGAATTTCAGGAGTGATGGGATTCAGGGATTTGAGATAATTATTTAGAACAAAGTTAGGATTTTGGGTTCGTTTTCTTGGCAAGTTTTAATTGATAAATATGTAAAACAAAAGATGGTGGCCCAGGAGGAAGCTGGTAAGATGGAGCTTCCCTTGAAAATTTTGAGTAGATTAAGTTGATTGGAAAGACGAGCTTTGACGACCAGAGCCCATTTAGAGCTACACATGGTGGGGATACAGCTCTTCATTTTTTACTTTTTCCCATGCAGGATATGTTGGGTAGGAGACTATTAGAATACTTTTTCCCTTCTAATGTGCTGATACATGCTTTTTTTTATAGTCAGGTATCTAAGTACTTGTAGCATTGTCTCTTTCCAAATAAACTAAAATAAATCTTTTATTGTTCATATTCTTTTTTTGTTGTAGATATCTTAGAATATACCACTTATATATTTCTATGTAGCAGAAGAAATACTGAAATTGTCATGACTTAGGAAGTATGATAGAGAAGAAGAAAATTTAAGAATAAAAGCAAGCATGGTTTTCATGTTCAATAGACGAAGTAACAATAAAAGCAAGTTCACATTTTTTAGTGAACTAGTTCATGGACAGAATACAAATGGACAATTATTTCTTTCTTCTGTTGTACTAACAAGATAGAGTATTCTTATTAGGATTACAAAGATGAATTTGAGGTACTCCCTTTTTTCCTCCAAAATGTTTGTGTTTACACAGGATGGATCAGTATCATTTTTCTATCTATTCTAAATTCCTATTCAAATGATTTGGTCAGATGGATCAATTTCAATTTCAGTTGTTTTGTTTCTGTGAGAATTGGATATTCATTGGTTTTCAAGGTATTAAGATTGTTTTCATGTTATTCTGGTAGAGTTCTTTCAGGGTCATTATCTTATTTTGTCCTAACTTTTCTTGTTTGGTTACTGGGTTTACATTTATAGATGAATTAAGGGATCATTATGGCCGAAGTTTTGGGATTTCCATCATAAAATTTAAGTATATGACTTAAACATATAGGAATCATGCTGTTCTTGTCTGTTGCTTTAGGTTACTTGTTCTCGTACTTTGTATGTTTGCCTTGATTATCATGCTATTCTTGCAGCTGGATGACCATATCTCATCAGACTGTCAAGCCAGGAAAGCTTCGTACACGGGCTTGCATGATGGAAGACATTTATTTGAGGTCTGCATCAATGGGTCTCAAGGAGCTGGCTGTGCTAGCTATAACTGGACTGTTGGTTAAGAACCTTTCCCTTATCTTTCATGAGTTCTTGTTACATCTTTCATATGCAACATTAAATTATGGAAAACTCTCTCTAAATAGTTGCAAAGTACTGGTCAATGGCCAAATCCTCTATAATTTGGTTTTTGAAAACTTGGAATCTTGGATTCAACAGAGAGCCATCATCAAACTTCTTGGTTTAATTTGATTAGATGCTAAAAAAGTACCCATAATCTAAGGAAACTGGAGTGGGTGAGCTTGTGGCGCAACAGTTAAGTTGCACTATTGCAACAAGTTGGTCGCAGGTTCAAAACTTGGAAACAGCCTCTCCTGTGGAGTAGGGGGTAAGGCTGCGTACATTTGCCCCTCCCAAACCCTGCAGTAGCGGTAGCCTTGTGCACTGGGCTGCTCTTTTAATCTATGAAAACTGGACTTACACATTAACATGGAACCATGCCAAAATTATGAAAAACTGAATGAACTAAAGGCCCCGTGCCCCTCGTTTAAGTCTTATGTTGGATGCTATGCTAATGTAATTACTATTATATTTATGCAGATACAGTTCGCCCTACTGCATATGTTACAGTGGAGACATCTTTTACAAATGCCCTCAATGTCACTGTAAATATCTCTTTCACTGAACCCTGCATCGGAGGAGGTGGTTTTGGGTGCTTATCTGTGAATTCCTGCAATGTGAGTAGGTGGTCATCATTTATCTCAGTTTCAGTTTCAGTTTCATTTGGATAGTTCATATAACCACCTTGAATTTTTAGCAACTCATCTTTCCAGGAGAATGATGAATTTGTTGATGAAGGGAGATAATGGAACGTCATATGGACAAGATTATGTGTTTAGGTTTCAACAATAAAATGTTAATCTTAATTGTAGCATCATGGTCAAATATTTAGGATTAGTATATATGATACATTCCATTTTTCAGGAAAGAATTTCTTTCCTAGAGATGTGTTAAAACATGCCTGCAGGACACTTTTCATCACAGCCTGTACAATGAAGCTTTGTTTTTTGGGCTGCATTTCCTTGTAGTAGTAAATTATATTAAACCTATTGTGTTTCCGGAAATATCCGCACTATCTGGTTGTAATGAAGTAAATTAAGCATATTGCATTTGACGAAAAAGGAATTATATTAAAGTGAAATCAATATACAACTTCTAGCATTCTTCATAAGCATACAGGGGAGGTTGCCATAGAAGTTAAGGTATAATATAGAGTTGGCATAATATAGAGTTTTCCAGCCATGAGAAATTAGGAAGAAAATAAATTCCTGCTTCCTCTGCCTGTACAGTGTACACAGAATAAAACAAAATATGTTCGAGCTTATGTCTGAGAACCACAGATATCATGTAGAAGAAAGTAGCTTTCAATGACAAGTAATTTATTATTGTAAGTTGATCACTGTGATTATTTGGATTGTACTTGTAATTGGACAAACCCAGATGAGGTGCTTCCTTCAAACATAAAAGGCTTTTTCGTTATTAACTGTATATGTGTGCCAGCATGTTGGTTTAAGGGGAGGGAGGGTTGCATCTAATGGATCCATGGGAACTGCTTGATGTTCTTGTTGCTTATTTATCCTCTACCTTTCATTATGGGCGAATAAGAGTTGGTTATATAAGAATTTATGGACAAAACCTTCCAAGAGGGCAGTAGATAAATACAAATTCTGATAGATACCTGGTGACTTTTCTTTACAGCTTCTTGTCTACGGTGCTGGCCAAGTAATACCATCTACACTCAAAATCCTTCAGCCAGACCTCATATTTTCTCTTGTTGTGGGTTTATCATCTAGTGTTCATTACGGGCGAATAATAGTGGTTATGGATACGAATTTCTGCACAGACAGCGCTGGAAACCCATTTACGAGGAGTGCAAACTCAAGTTTCTTTGTACACTTTGGTAAGTTGTGCAAATTCATTTTTCCCTCTTCAGTGAAACTGGTGAAAAGTTTGGTGTATTTTGAATGTAAATACATAAAAAAATTCTACACAAAATATTATTACTCTTTTTTTTAGCCGACCCATTAAGTTGAGATAAGGCTTTGTTGTTGTTCCTGTTTTTCAAAATTTATTTATACAAAAGAAAAAAAAACCATATATTGCCATGTAATTATTATGCTGTAGTAAAAAGTTGTTTGAAATTGAACCATGGATAAATCGTAGACTACATTCTGACATCCATTTATAGGAATTTGTTCTTCATGTGTACCTTTTCAACACACTTTCTTCCTTCTGGTTGTTTTTTCAGATAGAAGAAATGTGTTTCTGAACCTGAGGACTGGCATTCCTAAACAGCTCCTCCAAATCAATGGTGAAACCAGAACAGTTGAGGCAACAAACAATTCTAAGAACCTAAAGTTGTATTTATACTTCTCAGATCCTGTTCTCAACTCGTCTGCAGAAATTCTTGCTTCTCTTCAAATGAGTCAGGGTCTGCTTCTTCCTACTAATGGAAATAGCCTTGGAAATCGCCGATTCAGCTTCCTCGTGAGATATTTACTCATAGAATATAATTTTCATATCCTCTAGTCTCATTTTGATGTTAGTTTGCCATTTTGTGCCAGAATTAGCACTCTCTTGTCTAATATAATATTCTTTTATGGTACATCTTAGTCCAAGTCTAGAATACACACTGCCAGATTGATAGTTATGATATCTACTTCATCCTCGAGTGTCTAACCTGTATACACCCTTTACAGGTTAAGAATATATCAAATGTTTCTGTTGTTACTATAAGCTTTAACTCAAGCTCTATAATCAGCAGACATGGGACCCCAGTTTCTCCTATTGCTCCAGTCACTTTCCTCTATGGTAATTTCTGTACTGATAAATGGAAGTGATTTATTTCATTTGAAGATGAGTAGCCGTTTGCCAATTTTTAAATTTCAACTAACAAAAGATTTCCAGCATTTAAAATTAGAATATCATAGTCTGAAAGTTTAAATTATAACCTGTCAAATTCTCTGGACAAAGTTTAGCTATAAAATACAAAATATTTTCTACATATTCTCAAAATTACTTGGTGTGGTTAAGGTATCATTCGACACTCATGTAAATAAGAACCTTTTCTTAATTCTTGATTATTTCTTTTAGCTGTATGAGTTATTGAAATTTCCGTTTTTCCAAATTGCATATGAATTTTGTGAACTACTTAATATTCTTGTTCTAAAGATGCAATTTTATCAGTCTGGAAAATGTATAGATTTTCTAACATGTTTCAAGGTTAAAATGATGCCTTGAAAATGGATATTTTTACCATTTATGAGAAAACAATGTAGTCTATTCAGTTGTAGGAAAAATCAATTCAAATGGATTAAGGAAAACTATTGCTACTTCTCTTAAGAAATTTTAGCATCTATATGAACTGTTGATATCTTTGATGCATGATCCATCTCTGGATATATTGTTTTAAGAATTCATGGTCTTCCCTTTACCTATTTAAGGATGTGGATAAAAAATGACAGATCGTCAAAGGCCTACTGTGAGATTGACCACAACATCTAACATGAGGACTAGAGAACACAGTGTACCAGTGCTAATAAAGTTTGCAAAGCCCATATTTGGCTTTAACCATTCAGCAATATCCATTTCAGGCGGGCATTTGCAGAGGCAAGTTACTCTCTTATCACTTTATTTAGTCTGTTGCAGTTGGCAAAGTCTGAAACTGACGTTATATGATTATGTTAGATCAAATGGTTATAAAAAACTTGTTGTATTTGAAAGACCAATATGAAGGGTTTCACACAGTTGCAAGACTATGCTTTAGGACTAATTCCTGCAGTCTTGCTTAGTGATGGAAGGTGATGGAATATATATAATGACCTGATTGCAGGGAGCCAGTGGCTGAAAGGGGTTTTTTTTTTGGGGGGGGGGGGGGGGATAAAAAACTTTAAATCTAATGGAACCCCGACATTTCCAAAAGTAGATGATCTCCTTTTATTCTTCTTATCTTTGGTGAATTTTTCTATACATAAATTTTAGTTTTCTTTAATTTTCAATAAATCATTACTCCTTACAGTTGGCTTAAATCTTTGTCAAGTATGTAACAGTTTCTCATCGCCCCCCCCCCCCCCATTTCAAATACTATAAAACATATGTAGTACTTGCTACAAACATGTGAATGCATCAATGTAACATCTCAAAATGAGAAAATGTCCATGTAGCCTTTTTTATTTATTTTTTTATTTTTTTAAAGAATAATGATGTGGTTGTATATTTGACAATGCTTTTAACAGAATGGATTTTTTTTTTCAGTGATATTGCACAAGAATTTCTGTTCTTCTTGGCTCTCTTTTCCTCTTAGCTCTTTGTTACATTGTGCAGCTTTCGGGAAATCAGTAGGAGCACATATGCTGTAGAGATATATGCAACTGACAAAAGTGTATCTATCCATGTTCCTGAAAATATAACTGCAGATGTTGCGGGAAACAGAAATCTGGAATCAAACACTCTACAAGTGAGGCACTGTAAGGATGTTAGTCTGTCTTACTGTTCTTTTTAGTATGTAGGTTTTTGCTGATTGATATTAGCCCTATTAAGTTGCCTTAAGGATGTTTAGTGTATTGTTGTTTTTTTTTCCCTCTTAAGGTCAGCAGCATAAATTATTAAAAGATGAAAAAAAAAAAACTCTTAGGTCATTGAAAAAGGATGTTTAGTATATTATATTATCATCTTCAATCTGTATCACCTCAGCTTCTGTAATTCTGCCTGCATCTTGAATCAACATTTTTGTTTCTGTTGTTTCTGCTTTCCTTTCTCATTTGGTTTTCATGATGTAATAACATATCTGGAAAAACTTTTACAGATTCAGTGCCTTTGATATCTTCAGTTTTCTCCACCTTTGCAACGACTGCTTTTGCAGTAACTTCTTCAGCTTCGGGATTGCTTACAGTTTCCACTGCAAGCCTTCAATCAATTGGGGCACTTTCTGGCCTATCTTCATTGACATCTGATCCTGCGAGGAATCTTTTTGTACTATCCCAACTTCTTTAAAACTTTATGTGGCTATTGTTATATTTACTCACTTCTTGATCCATATAGACTTAAGACTTCTATTTGCACTTTTGTTCACAAAAATAAAGCTATCACTCCCTTGTATAAGATGTGGATTTACTAATTTTATATCAAGACACAGAAAAAGTTAGTTGTTTATTGCCTGAAAAAAGAAGAAAAAAAGTGTATTCACAAATCATCTCTAGTATTGTTGTTGTTATCTTCTTCTTTTTTTTTCCTGATACTATGTTAAAAATCATTTTTAATGTTGAAACTATGGGAGATGGAGCATTTTCCTTATATTCCCAAGTATCCATTTATATGGAGAAATGTTGGTTAATCTACATAAAAGCAAGTGTTCTGTGTTCAGGAGTTCTATTGAAGTTTCCTAAAAAAAACACAATATTCTCTCTCTCTTCCTTTTTGATAAATAACAAGATTTTATTGATAAGGAGGAAAAGTGTGCACTATGTAGTATACTACAAGAAGGAAGGCCTAGGCCGATGCACAAAATAAATAAGAAAAAAACTGCCTCACATCAAATGAAGCTCCCCAAATAAGGAGGCAGTTAGTCAATTTCTTTTTCCGTGATTGAGAGAAGTTTTTTCTTCAACTAGAAGAGATCTAGCTTTCTGGTTCAGATGAATAAATTTCAAGTTTCCTTGAGAAGTTTGCCCAGATGAATGTAGCTGCTCTTAGTTTGTTATTGTAAACCCTGTAACTTTTTATAACAAGTTTTTAAGAGGTTGTATCCAAAATTTTCTAACATATGTCATAATTTCCTAAACATTTGATTACTTCATAAACTTTTAACTCCCTGCTTCTATTTCCAAAATCAACTAGACTAATCATATAATGCACTTTTATGTCTAGATTACAAACCCCAGGATCACAATTTGACCACAGCATTTTCTGTTTTGACTTCCATGAAATTGGCAGGTTACTCATGATATTTCACATGTGATAAACTACCAGACTGGATTTTTTTTTTAGGGGGTGTGGGGTATTGAGCCTTAGTATGACTTACCTAATCTTTTTCTCAGATTCTGGTCAAATCAATGTCGCATGCTTGTGGAGTAGTAGTATAACGTCTGGAAGACCTAAGAGTCATATACCTAAGTTCTTTGTTTCGTTTTGATATTTTAGCTTCTCTTCTGATTAAACTGTCCTGTTATCTTCAAATAAATGAATTAAGGACTTTTAATTAAATCTTTTCTTTTCATTTTTTCCGCTTAATTTTGGCACAGAGGATTGCATGCCACATTCAGGTCTTTGCACTATCTAGATGGTTAGGAGTTACCATACCAGTTGAATATTATGAGTTTGCTAGGGGTTTGCAGTGGACTATTCCTTACCTCAGACTCCCATGGGAAAGTGAACATGTCCAGTCAGTCATAGTAGATTCAAACTCTACGGCAATTGCACTTTCAGTAGTATTGGAAAATCATAAGGGAATTTACAAGAGTGTGCAATCACCAAATGGAAATTTAGACATGTCTGCTTCAATATATGGCTTGCCGCTTACACCCATGGAGTACCGATCATATTTCGAGGTCAGGAACCCTTTTACTTTTCTTGTGACTTATTCATTCTCTAAGGTTTGTTCACATTGACATAATGCATTTTATACGTGCAGGGCCAAAATATGAAACCTGAAGCTGATAATATCCTGGACCAGCAGAATTCAAATGGGTGAGTCATTTTGATATTTCTAATTATTTACATACAGTTATTAAATATTTATGATTCATGATTTAAACTCTATAATTTGGTTCAGACTACAAGAACTATATTATCATGGGAAAAGCCTATTCTGGACAGAATCATAGTTAGACCATGTAATTCATGATTCAAATAATCAGGTTTCACAACTTGACATTGTACGGGTAGTGAAAAACGAGCCAACTTATTTGATACCCAATTGATTTTATTTCTTCATTTTCTTTGTTTCCTTTCAGTCTGAGAACTAAGTAGTTTTATTTGATCTTTTGAGGCCTTACCTTCAATTAAGTGAGATTTGGGGTTTTCTGAGCTCTAAACACTTTGCATCTCAAAGAATAAGTTTTCCCTCAATACTTACTGGTCTCAATTGCGAGAAATTCTGACAGGAGAATCAGATAGCTACAAAACACAACTTGTTTAGGTTCAAGGTCACTAAACAACAAAACATATATCATTGAGATCTAATTGGAATGCGTTAGTGTGAGCAAATTAACTTTTTCCATTTCCTTAGTGGTAATTTATAATCAATTTTGCTATAGGGCTCAATTTATTATGGAATTATACTTTGGAAACTAATTGAATCCTAGAGTTGAAGATTTTTCAAATATAGATGGGGAGAAGCCCAAAAATTGGTACTTTGTTATTGACTTATTACCTAAACTGGAAAAAAAAATCATTATTTTGGTCTCTAAAGATTGGAAATATTATTTAAATATTTGTTTCCTTATTATGTTTGTTGTAGGTGGAGAGAATTCAATAGAAACATATTCTGGTTAGCTGTAACTGGTGGCGGCTTAATTCTTTTGCATGTTATAGTCCTTTTTGTTTTAAGACTCAGAAAGAAGAGTTCAGAAAAACAGGGTTCTTATGGAGCGCTCATTTTTCCGAGGTTTGAGATGTTTCTGATAGTTCTTGCATTACCCTGCATCTGCCAGGCCTCAGCGGCTGTAATTGAAGGTACCATGAATGATAATGACTCCTGTCGGCTTTCTTTTATGTATGTGTGAAAATTATTTCTGTACTTCTAAAGTGAGGAATTGCTTATGCTGTCTCCATATGAAACCAATAAAAATACACTATCTAGATCAGCATGCCACTTAGTTATCGTTAGATGAATTCTTTAAGAGTCAATATTTGGGTCTTCTATTGCTCGTGATGGAAACAGATGAAGATATATAATGTTTGCATTTTAAGAAAATACACTCTTGTTTGATGAGATAAAGTCGCAAATATCAGATTACAAATCCATTGCTTATTTGTCTAGTGATGTACTTTATAAAACAAAACAATGAAGAAATGAATGAACTTGGGAAGTCAGAAACACAGAAAATGATGAGTTCTGTGTGAACATAGAAATCAACATTAACAGTGATGTCCTTTTCAAAAGAAATATTAGATTGTTAGATTCTTTAAATATTTAGATTTTCAATGGAAAGAATATGCATGGTAATACCATATGTACTTCATGATGAGATAATGCTTCAATATGGGTAATACTTGGCTCTATGTTTTGATAAGCTTTTTCAGAGTTAGTTTTCTACTCGCAAATATTTTTGGCTTTCTATTGCTGAACTGATGTTCTCTTCTTGCATTCTCAAGGTGGAACTACTTCAGGGGTTATAGTTGGTATTCTTCTGTTGGCTGTTGAATCTTTTCTACTACTAGCCTTACTGCTGTTTCTCTCGGGTGGGATAACAATAGGTAAGCTACTTCAGTATAAGGAAGTTCATCAAGAAGGCCAGAAATTTCACTGGTATCAAGAAATTGTCCGAGTGACCTTGGGTCCTGGTAAGAGAGGCCAATGGACATGGAAGAACCAGCCGAACTCTATTTATCCAACAATATTAGGCCCTTTGTTTGAGGATCTGAGAGGCCCTCCAAAGTACATGCTCTCACAGATCTCTGGGGGAAATCCTGGCAAGCAGGGGGACCGCATCATAGCCTCAGATGATGAAACTGAAGATGCAGAGGCACCTTTTATCCAGAAGCTCTTTGGCATTCTCAGAATATACTATGCTTTTCTTGAAGCTGTTAAACGTTTTGTGCTTGGAATTTTGGTTGGTGCCTATTCGATAAATGTGTCATCCAGGACTCCTGCATTAACATTGGTATGCATCACCTCTTTTCAGCTCTTCTTTCTAGTGTTGAAGAAACCTTTTATAAAGAAAAAGGTGCAGTTAGTTGAGATCCTCACAATTGGCAGTGAAGTTGGTATATTCTCTACATGTCTGGTACTTTCGAAGAAGGAATTTTCATCAGGTGACGAGACAAGAATTGGAATCTTCATGCTATTGCTTTTCTGGATTGGATTTTCTGCACAGATGATCAATGAATGGTATGCATTGTATAGACAGACTCTCCTACTGGGCCCAGCCAACTCTTTCTTGTCAGGATTAAGAACTGCTTGTGTTGGATTACTGTTGATTTTGATCCCATTGAATGTACTTAAGAACCTGAACAATGAATTCCCCTTGAATCAGTCTGGGGGAGAAGAAAAAGAGGGTTCTGTCACTTTTGGAGATCGGGATAGGAGTTCTGGAAGCAAAAGCTCAGGTACACCTGATAGACCATGGATGAGACAATTAAGAGAATTGGCCAAAGCTAGCTTCAGTAAGGAGGATGGAAGTGCTTCAAAAGATCCATCGACCAGTCAGGCACAGAGAAGTACTTCAAAAGATCCATCGACTAGTCAGGCACAAACAAGTGGGTTTTGGAGTGGCAAGAGGAGTGGGAGTTCATCAGTAACTTCATTTGCAGACTATAAGCCGAGGAGGTCTAGAAGCTTGTACAGAGATTTAGAAGCCATTTTCACATCCAAGTAAACTTCCAACAGTTTTCACGGTGGAGACGTAAGAGCTTTTGAGTTCATGAAGAGTCCAATGCGTTCCCATTAGCTGGTTCAAAACTGATAAAACTATCATTTTGAAACCATAAGGCAGTTGCTGGTAGGTTGTGATAAGATTGCTCTTGGATGTCCTTTTATTCTCAAACATTGCTTGCTTGGGATTTTGTAATCTAGACTATAGACATTAAAAGAAGATTCATTAAAGATGTTTCCAAGTAGCTGTGATTGCAGATGCTGTACATGTTGGAGGTTGAATGTACTTAAAATCATTAAATACAAACCAGCTAGAATTTATGTTTCATTACTTCCTGATGTTAGTGCATGCACTTGTTCATATAACACAGGTGGGTTTTCAATTAGAGTGGCATAATGATTCATTGCAGTCCACTAGCATTTCATTTCCTTTACTTGGGTTCTTATTCACTAATTAGTCTTCTTTTGTTGCTGCAGGCAGTTTACTTGGGTTCTTATTTACTAATTAATCTTCCTTCGTTGCTGTAGGTAGGTAAAGGCCATACACAATTTTGAGAACAGAAAACCTTTAAGATTTCAAAGGTTTAAGGCTTGGAAATCTTAACGTCATGATGCCTTTCAAATCCTCCTAGCCATTATCCTACTGTAATAATTCTCACTAAGAAGTATGCCCCTGTATGAAGTCATTAATAATTTCTTGCTAGTGACCTTATAACCACAACCCACCCATCAACCAGTAGGTCTCAAGTTCAAGTCTCTTGGCTATTACTATTTTCCTTTCCATACCTATTAAAAAAAAAAAAAAAAAAAAAAAAAGCTTGGGGTGACTAACTAAAAAGGTATGGGGGAAAGTGAAAAGAAAAAGGGTCCACGCAGATTTACTTTTCTAGAAACTTTTAAAGAAAGGGTTATGCGAAAAGGGAACACTTCTCCACCCAAAAACATAAAGAAAAAAACACCCGCCGACAAGTTGCAGCAACCATCTAGAAGATCTCTCTCTTTTGGGCTGCTATTGCACGAGTGAGAGAAAATGTAGCAACAGCCCAAGTTCATTTACAATAAATGGATCAAAAAAGTAACATAGGAATCTTTAACCCATGTGAGGGAAGAGGTTTTTTTTTTTTTTCCTCAAAGATCAGGAGAGAATCTTTTTAATTTGCCTAAGAATTAATTTATAACTTAATCTATACCCAAGTTTTGAAAAATATTCGTATCATCTCTTGCCAGAAATATATTATTTGGGAATAGCCCACTACCATCTTATAAATGTTTGCTCATAAAAAATCAAAAAGTGAAAGTAGTTAAATAGATTTTTAATCTTTTCCATCAAATGCATCCAAAGAAATATGTGATTAGAAGAAAATCTTTAAAAGCCACAATCATCAAATCTAATTGAACAAAGAATGTCATATTATAGAGAAAATTTCATCTTTATTGAGATAGATAAGAAGGAGAAAGATAATACATGGAGAGAGAGAGAGAGAGAGAGCTAGCAATAGGTCTTGGAACACTATGCTCCACAGAAAAAAGATGGGAATGAATGTTGCCGTGTGAAACGTGCTTGACACTTCAACGACTGATTCAAGGTGGTGACAGAAAGCAAAGGCGGGGCCAAGTTGCCTTTGTCATATTGGAGAAATGAGCCTAGGGAGAAAGAGAAAAAGGGTTTCAAGGTGGTGACAGAAAGTGAAGGGGGGGCCAAGTTGACTTTGTCATATTGCAGAAATGAGTCTAGGAAGAAAGAGAAAAAGGAATCCTTACAAAAAAAAAAAAGAGAAAGAAAAAAAGGGTTTTTCTTTCTCTTTTTTTTATTTGTTTGCTATCAGTCTCAGGAAGCTAATTAGAGAGAGGGGGGTTGGGGGTGAAGCCAGATCTTCTCCATGCCATTCCAAAGGTAGGGTATAGGATCGAGACGGATACTAGTGGATGAATCACACTATGGACCGGCAATTCGATCAGGATCACCACTCCCTCCCTCGCTCGCTCAATGACAAGGGCGGCACTTCACTCTCATGAGTCATAACTCACAACTCATAAGTAAGACTAATTAGAGCTCTTTTTATTAAGTTTTTTAAAGCCTTTTAAGACACGATCGAGACTTCAAAAGTAGGGTCGTCTATGCCGGGCGAGAGAGAGAGAGAGAGACGTAGAGAGTGGAGATTTGGCGTTTGCCAAGGGAAGAAGGTCAATCCACCCTCTACACTACATACATGATACTCCATATATATAGAGAGTGAGAGGTGAATTAAGTCCCAAAACTGTAGATGATGGAGGAATTCTCCTTGGTCCCCCTCCTCATCCTGTTATGTGTCTCTATATTCGATTTATGATGACATACTCAGTCATGAGTCTATCCCACTTGGCATAAACATAAATGGGAGGGATACCACAGAGATAGGATATATGATTGAATTTAAAATTAAAATTTTATATATGAAGTGTCTGAACTTCTTAGATATCCACTAGTGCAAATTCATCAATCTCACATGGCATAAATAATTGCACAAGATTAGAAAACTTCATTGGACTAGATAAATTAGAAAATCCTTTTCCAAAATTACACACACAGGTGGGTTGTTGCAACAACTTTTATGGATTTTAATTTTAAAGAATTCAACAAAAGTTTTTTTTTTTTTTTTTTCATAATATTTTTTGTGAGAATTAAATCTTAAGATCTCTATCTTAACATTATATGTCCACATGGTAGAATACATACAGTGTTTGCTGAGGAAGGGGAATCTTCACGTAAGTGAAGTGATAAAAAAAAAAATTAATTCTACCAAAAATAATAATTAAAAATTAAAACATTATCCGTGAGACCCACATCAACTTAACACATGTCACGTAAAAACTGTATGTGAAGGGATTAAATCACTTCACGTGTTTGCTGGAATTGCTCCAAACCTCACAGCCACCACCGGCCATGGCAATCCAGAACAGGTCCGGCTATGGAGTTGCACAGAACGATGGAAAATCCCTCCCCTTCTCTTATCTCTTTCCTTATCCCAAAACCCACTCCTTTCTTCCCTGAGCGGTCACTTCGGTCGTCTTCATCTTCTTTGCTATTTGGGACTTCGTTCAGAAGAAGTTAAGAGCCGCGGAAAACAGGGAAGTTGGGATGGTTTTCAATTTTTTACAGCTTTAGGGATTGGAAACTTTTGTAGTGGTATTTACGAAATTGTACGAGATTGGAATTGCAGAACAATTTTTTTCCCATAATCTGTGGCTTGAGTCCATTGGGATAGAGCCAAAGTATTCTTTAATGTCACATAACCCATTAAGTTTTTAAATACCAAATGATATTTTTGCTTTGTTTATTGCTAAGGCCCTATTGCGAAATAAAATGAAGAACACAATCAATTTTATCATTCATTCTATCTCAGTCAAGATTCTGAAACATAAGTTGCAGTTTATGTCGTCGAGATCTGAAAAGGCCATGCAGGGCCATGGATCACTGTCAACTTGGAAGTTGGAAATGCAAATTAGAAATTAAGAAACTCAAGCCAACACAACTATTTCACATGGAGGGGAAAAAGGTCGGGACAAAACACCATTCATCAGACGGGTCGACGGTGACAAAACACCATTCAATTTAGGGAACAGATCACCCTTGGAGTTGTGGAAGAGAACAAACTCAGATAACCCATTTCACTCCGATTCCACCGTCAATCTTCGGTTTCCAGTTGCCATAGCCTTCTGAAGGTCTCCCATCCCGACTCTGGAACATGTGAACACGAATCTGTGCATCCGACTGCGGATGTTTGTCATGGGATTCATGGCTTCACCCCATTGGCACTTCCCCTCTTTCAATTCACAGAAGAATATCTGTTCCGGGTTCGAAGGATTATAAACGTAGATGAAATCACCCTCCATTGATGCACTTGGGGTCGAGAGTCGCGAGTTGGCGTTCCTGAGACTTTCTACCATCGCCGGTGGCATCTCTCCCAGCTTTCTACACTCGTAGGTGACCTGATCGACCTCCCAGAGCCCCAAGCCCTGCAATTCCTCTGGTTCGCCCATCAGACCCACCAGGACCAACCGGTCGCCGGCGAATCCGATGATGGAGTGAAACACAGCCACAGGTGCGTTGGTGTTCAAGATCAAATTGAAAGTGGGTCCCCAAGTCTTAGTCTCTGCATCGAAGGAGCAGATCAGACGGGAGCGCTTCTCCAGCAGGTAGAGCCTACTGTTGGTGGCGGCGGTGGAGAGCCAAGTGCTTGTGGCAGAGTCCTTGAGCAGTTCCGGCATGGGCTCACACGTCTCCCATCTCCGGGATCCGGTGTCATACATCTCGACGGCGAGTGGGTCATCCACGAAGTCACAGGTGCCACCGGCAACGAGTACACGAGAGCCGAGGCGTGCGACGATGGGGTCCTGACGCCACACTTGTGGCGCTTCCGCTTTGTGCCAAGCGAGGTGGAGGGCGTCGAAGGAGAAGGAGAATAATCCGGCGGAAAGCTTGTATAGTAGGTGTTGGGAATGGGAGGATCGGAGTGCTGGGGAGGCTGTGGAGGCGGCGATGGTATTGGTGGTGAACTGGTGGACATCGCCGATGTCAATACGAAGCCAGACACGAGAGGCAGGGTCGAAGGCACAGGCGGAGGTGAGTGAATGGTTCCGGTGGTGAAGAGTATAGACGATGAACCAGGGCTTGACACGGGGAGATATCCGGAGGGAGGTGGAGACGGCACCTCGCCATGCCTTGGAGACACGAGACGCGGCCACCATGTCTAGCATGGGCAGGCGGGTGAGAATTGTCTCCAACACATCTCCATGGATCGGAGCTTCTTGTAGTAGTAGTAGTAGCTCTTGTGCTTCGTCCCCTTGTCTTGATCCAGTCTTTTCTCTATCTTGTGGGATTGTCTTCGCAGTCTTGGCCATTCTTAATTCAACAGCAGCGTCACTGTAACAAGCCGAAAGCAGATATGAAAGTAGAGGATGATACAATATCTGAGAAATGAAGATGCTATGACCAAACCTCGGAGTGTAGAGGTCTATTTATATACCCTTTATCCACATATGGTCCACATATGGATATCATAGATAGATGGATAGATAGAGCTATGGGGGAAGAGATTGGATTTCCACCTCAATTCTTAAAAATGGGGCCATGTTTGTGGGGGACCATTCATTCTTTCTCTCTCTCTCTCTCTCCCTCTTTTTTGCAATATTCAATATTTTCAATGTCAAAAAAAAAAAAAAAATCTTTGTGAAGAGTGTCTGTTTTAATTTATTTTAGTCAGGAGCATCAAAGACGTAAGACTAATCTTCTTCTTGATTAGGTTATAAGCAAACTAGGTGGAGCATTTTTCTCATGATTTCATCTATCTAGAAATATAGGCCACGTGGATCCTCTCCCCAACTTACAGTTGTCCTCAAGGGTTCAAGATTTAGTCTTACGTTAAAAAAGGAAAAAACTTCAACTCCAATTAATGACGAAGCAGGGGTATTGAATCAGTCCCCATCCATTCCGTTTTTGCATCATTTTGAAGTTCATCAAAATTGATCCGGTTCAACCGTAATTGGCTGGATTCCTTCAGAATCAGTAAACAATAATCATTATTATTAATTAAGATTGGCATCTATCGATCTTGAATCGAATTGGCTGCTTATTTTTTATTTATATCCCGTTGATTAGTGAAAGGAGCACCATTTGATTAGAATCCGAATGAAAAAAGGGCACAAGGAATCAAGTTACCCTTTATCCTCTCTCCCTTAATTATGAAAAAATATCTCTAACCTGTCAAGGGTTTGCAACACCTTACAAAGAAAAACCCTTGCCCCCTCTCTCCCTTTAATTTTTTAATTATTTTCTGAAAAAAATATCTTCCGTTCCTACGAAAAATATATTATTTGTTTCAATTGAAAATTCTGTTTTTCTTAAGAAACGTTATTTTTTAAACTAAATGATTATCAAACGTAGGTAAAATATTAAATTTGATTTTTTTTTATATACAAGATTTGAGAAGATAAAATGATAAATATATGTTAATTAAATAATAAATTAAAAAATTTTAATACATATTGATATGATTTTTGAAATATATTATTAACCTAAAATGTATTTAGACAAAAACTTGACATATGAAAAAAAAAAACTCAAAACAAAACCCCCATCTGATCTTATAACATATGGAAAATTAGTTGACCACTGATGGAAGAGTACTGCATCACCAGCACCAGCTCATCTAAGATGTGATTGGTGGAGCCCATCCAAGCTAATTGGATTTGAATTTTTTAAAGAAATTTCTAGAAGCTATGCACTGTAATTTCCACTTAAGCGGCGAATATTGTCCTTTAGGGTATACTTTATCAGTTATTTTTTTTTTCTTCAATGCAAGAACTCTTTAATGCATTGCCTAATTAGTTGAGTTGAGCCCAACTCAACTGTTTTTGAAGGAAATACACATAAATTTGTCAGGAGACATGTCCAGACCTCTTGAAAGATAAGGATCTTCTGCTGGTGACCAACCCCCCACCATTTCGGGGTAAGTGGGCCCAGTGGTCGCTAAGAAAGAGCCTACTGGCCCATCTTCCAATAATTTTCATAGTAAAATATAATCAATAAAAATATAAATACTATGTCATAAATTGATATGAATAATTTATACTTATATAACTAGAAGAAGGATTTGGATATCTAAAAATAGGCCCAAGTCACGCAACAATTCAATATGATCTATGAAGTATAGATGAATAAAGGGTATAACAAAAAAATGGAAGACTTTTAAAATAGAAAGTTATTTTATTCATACGTACATTGGGCGAGTCCAAACCTTCACTTTTATTGGCTACCAAACACTGCCTAACAGTTGTTGTTAAGGGTAAACCTGACGCTCTACAATCCACACACCCCACATCATGATTTCAAGTATCGATCTGGTATCGATCTTATTGGATTGATATTGGCTAAGATTGATTTTTGATCCTTAATCAATTTAATTCAAAGGTAAAATAGTAAAAATTAGTATTTTTTATAAAAATAAAATAAAAGCAAAATTGATCGATATCTACCAATCCTAAAATCCGATCAATATCGACAAAGACTGATACCAATACTGATACCATTCCTTAAATCCTTGGTCTAGAGACTCCACACTCTGCTAATTACCAATTGTGGTAGGCACATCTTATCCTTCTTATCATTATTGGTAGTGATCTAGTGAAGATAGCCTTTGGTAACTTACCCACTACACACTTAATGTCAGATGGATGTATAGATTTAGATTAAATAGTACGGTGACATTTTTGGCCGGCCTATCGCAATCTGTATGTAAGGCTTTCTCCTTTTATAGATTATTCATTATGTATTTATGTCCATACATCATAGGTCCATAGGAGTTTACTTAAGGTTGCCACATAAGCATTACTTTTTTTTTTTATCCCATATATTATTTGGGACCCAAGGAAACCCCTAAGATATTATTAATAAAATAAAAAATATATATAAAGAGGGACATAACCTGCCTTACCCCAACTCCACAAACAGAAACACTCGCATTCTCAAAGAACAACCAAAAGATCCTATAGAAACAAAAAATTATATTCTAAATATCGGCCACATAAGCACTACTTACAAGGTCAGCCTTATTCCTATTGCTTCTGGAAGGTTTTTTTTTTTTCACTGAGTATTGGATGAGGAGTATCTTGGATTAATCAGATGTCAAAGTTTTGGATCTCATATCTACTGCATGTTGGTGTGGTGGGATTCCTTTTCACATATTATAAATTACAGTGAAAAATAAATAAAAAAATGTTAAAGAGGAGACTAAGAAAGAATTCTATGATGGATTTATGAATATTATAAATAATAGTGAGATATTTATGTTTAAAAAATCTGGAACTCTAATAGATATTTGAAGTTGGTTCTAATAGAGTACATAGTCATGATGTAGTTTTTTTTTTTCTATAAAATATATGATGTAATTGTCAAGGCTTAAATAAGTGATATAGGAACATAACCAACATCATGCCCTAACGAGGTTAAAATGTAAGTCATTGTTTACTTGGCGAATAGGGTGTGGTTTAGACTGAATATACATCCAAATTTAGAGCAAAATCTATCTATATCATCCAATCATCCAATGTATTTGCATGGCCTCCTTTCATAGTTGTTATGTCTAGATGTGGATGAGAGAGAGAGAGAGAGAGAGAGAGAGAGAGAGAGAGAGCATTTTGGTAGTTAAAGGTTTTTAAAGCTTTATTTTACCACTTGATTACTTTGTATGAATATAAATATGATATTTTAAAGTTTTATTTTGGAACGTGATTAATTTTGTACGGACATAAATATGATACGTGAACAGGGCACCTTGTGGTCAGACTAATTATTTACTATGGAATGAGCATTGAGGGGTATAATTGTGAATTTTGGTTTGTTGTCTTAGATGAAACATTTTGGATAACTTGAAATTTTGTCGAGATCTTTCAATCTAACTTTTGGATGCCTAGTTCTCACAAACCTATGTTGGGAACTTTTTCCACATGCCCCACTTTAAATTGAAACAATTACCATGGGACAAATCAAAAGTGGCTTAAATTTTGTGGATGTGTAGACACTTAGGCATCATTTGATAACGTTTTTACTGTTTTTGTGTCTAGAAACAATAGAAACGGTTTTTCACTTTTAGAAAAAACAAAAATAGGTTTTTTGGTGTTTGATAACTTGTTTCTCGAAATATTTTTTGCAGACATAATGACACTAAAAAACCCATTAGTATCATTGGATGCCCAAAAGGGAGAGAGGGTTTGGTTACCTCTTTTTAGGTTTAAATAGTTGAGAGATTTATCAAGCAAAACAAATTTTTTTTCTCTCTGAAATTTGTTTTTAAAAACAACAGAACAAATCCAATTTATTTCATCAAAGTCGTTTATAGAATTGTAAACAGGCATAAATTTTGATTTATGTTTCTAGAAAAAGGTGAAACAGAACAACTTTATCAAACACGTTTTAGGTTGTTTCTCCATTTATGGGAACAAAAAAAAAAAAACATAGAAACGACAGAAACAAAACATTGTTAAATGGTGTCTTAATTTCACTACTTAAGTTTTACATCTTAGTCTTATTGAAGTTTGCCACATGGAAAAGAGAATCGGATCCCAAGTAGTGGAGTCAGCCAATTATAATCTGAATTGTTTTGATTATTGTTGATTTCTACGACCTATTATGGAAGTGTTGATAAATGCTCATTTTTGGCTTTATTGTCTCTCTTTTCTTCTTCTTT
>NC_056560.1:9124984-9137205 GCF_013358625.1 Macadamia integrifolia | reverse complement strand
TTTTTTAATTTATTTATGAGATCTTGTTTTCGTTTTTCTTTTACCCAATAAAGTAGTAGAAACCTATATATGATACTTGCCTCTTGCGGGCTCTGAAAAATCACAGCTCCAAAATAGATTGTAGAAATTAATATTAATATCTATAGAGATGGCCTCAGGATCCGTGTTCAGATCCTCTCAACCTTAGGATCATTTGTGGCCCTTGAACTTTATAGAGAGGAATCAAATCCGGGTGACAACTCAATCCCAAATCTGAACAACATGGCACCACAAGTTTTAACAGTCCAACCTGCTTAGTTAATGGCCACATCTCTTTTTCTGATAAATATTGCAAGATGGTTGATCGTTGGTCTAAAGAGAGTTTCACAAAATTTATAAATAAATAAATAAATAAAAAGACTTTGAGAAGTTCTCTCATGATGAAGAGAAACTCAATCCTTCTTATCATGATTCTAAGTAGTCTATTTGTGGCATATTTATCCCAATTGATCAACATCAATTTTCTATTTTCTTAACAAACCCAAATTAAAAATCATTTTGTCTATATAAAAGGGCTATATCGATAACTAGTGAAGTGGCAGGATTGAAAATCGAGGATCGACAGAGAACCAATTAGCTTCAATCACGTATCTCTGTTCAGAAAATCAATCCTTTTCACTATATATAAAAAACCTTGCTTTGTCAATTAAAGATGAAGAAGGAATAATAATTCTCATAAAAAAACCATCAAATTATGCACATTTTACTAGGACTTAGGCTTAAAAACAAGGGAGAGAGGAGAATATAATGTATAAGGTCAAGGTGGACACTCAATCCCAAGTCTGAGCAACAACATGGAACCACAAATTTCACCAGTGCAACCTGCTTTAGTTAATGGTCGCATCTGTTTTTTCTTACAAATATTACAAGGACATGGTTGATCGTTGGCCCAATTAAGAAGAGTTTCATAGAAAAAAAGAAAAAAAAAATCCAATTTCTTCGTAATAAATTAATATCTATAGAAGGTTCTAAATGAAAGTAATCTTCAAGAAGCAGGGAGAATAGATACAGACATTTTTTTTCTTTTAACGTAGATAATTTGGTAACAATAAATATAGTTTAATTGAGTTGACTTTATATTTAGGGATCTAAAGTTGATTACAAATTATCCGATCCCATTTAATTGAGATAAAGATGAGTTGATATTGTTATAGAGTTGACTACGAGTGATGATCATTGCTTAAGAAGTTCTTTCTTCACCCTACCTAGGTTAAGGGAAACTCAATCCTTATTATCATGATTTTAAGCAGTCTATTTTGTGTCATATTTATCCCTATTAACCAACATCAAATTGCCATTTTTAAAGAACCTAAATTGATATACATCTCTGTCAAGTGTCAACGAAGTAATAATTAAATGCTTTCCATTATTAAAGAAAAGGCAAATGACCGAGGTCCCTCACCCCATACATAACCTAATGTAATTTTTTTCCCTTTTTTTTCCTTGAACCACAATTAGCACACCCACTTAATTAATTGGTTGGTTCTTCTAATTCACAATGGCTTGTGGCTAATCGTTGCAACATAGAACAACATTTGGAATTTCTTCCTTCACAATTTCCACTGGTTGTCCTATTAATACTTGAAGAGATATTTCTTGTGACCAAAGACAGAATTGGATGCTTCCCTCTTCATGAAGCAATGTCAAATATAAAAAAAGGTTAGTCCTCAGGGAAAAAAAATTTGACTATTACCTGGGTTGCAGCAAAGTAGTTGCAACCCTTGCTGGCAGCCGGGGAAATAGAATAATCCACTTTCCCTTAAGACTCACAAATACCTTCATGGGTTATAATCTTTTTCAAAATACCCTTTTAGTTTGGTGTAATGATCAGAGACCACGATCCATCACCGCTCGAGTCTGCCAGTTGTGGGTTCGAGTCTTGGTATGCCCCACTATCCCCCATTGGTCCTGCGAAAACACTGCTTGCCGTACGGGGGTTTGTCCTGGGGACTATGATCACTATCATGGAACGCCCTTCTTTCTTTACCAACAAAAAAAATGATCAGAGACCACGTGAGTCAAGTTATGTGGTGATATCCGAACCAAAATCCTTTAAATCCATTTAGATGCATGAAGCAATTGGTATGAAAAGCAGAATGCTAGATGCAATTTCATACAATTTTAATTGATTTATAATGGAAACATATTGCAAAGAAGTTTACTCTTCTATCAGAAGAACGAATACAAAAGTTCCATCTATCGGTACAATATGTGATTGAAGACACCATCCACCTATCCTTCTATTTTATTGATTGTAAATTCGAAAATATTCATGAGGAGATTAACACATTAACTAACTCCTTGGTTGGGAAGACAATATCAGTGATGTGTTTGACAATTTAATCACAATCCACTCAATGGTTGATATGGGCTCGCAATCCTCGAAGCAGAAGTTATTTATTTATTTATTTATTTTTGCTTTTCTAGTGGCAATGAATAAATTGATTTCTAAAGTTAAATAAATAAATAAGTGTGGTCCTAGTTCAATGTAGATAATTTAATTAACAACAAATATGAATATTGATGATTGCTTAAGAAGCTCTCCAGTGAAGGGCAATCTGATGAAAGGAAACTCAATCCTTCTTATCATGATTTTAAGTAGTCTATTTTTGTCATATATATTCCCATTAATTAACATCAAGTTGCCATTCTTTTAGGAACCTAAATTGATATACATCTCTTTCACCATAGTACTAATTAAATGTTTTCCATTACTAAAGAAAGGGACAGTGTACAATGTCCCTCACTCCATGCATAACCTATTGTAATTTTTTTTTCTTGAGAGCCGAACGTACCCACTCAATTAATTGATTGTTTCTTCTAGTTCACAACATTTTTTGTGGCTAATTGCAACATACAATACACACTTTGAATTTCTTGTTATCTTATTAATACTTTCAGAGATACTCCTGGTGATCGAAGACAGAATTAGATGCCTCCCGCTTAATGGAGCAATGTTAAATAAAAAAAGGAGGGTTAGACTGCGTTTGTTAGTCATCCAGAAAAATGTGTCTAATGTTTTTCCATTCTATGGGAACATAAAAACGGAATAAAAGGTTTGGTATCATCTTGGTTTTTTTTTTTTTTTTAACGAAAAGGGAGAAAAAAAAAACCCTAGAAACGCAAGATGTTAGAATGATAAAACTTTGTTCCATCATTTCGGTTTCGTTTCAAACACAAAAAAAAATGAACTAAGGTAATCATTCCTGCACCAAACATGAATTTTTTTTTTTTTGAACAGCATTTTGATACAAAAATTGAAAATTCTATTGTTGACACGATGCTTCATTTCTAAAACTGAATGAATACCAAATACAACCTTAGTGTATTGATCGAGACCACGTGTGGTGATATTCGAATCGATAACTTTCAAATCTACTTTGATGAGTGAAGCAATGATTATAAGAATTGGTATGCTGGAAGCAATTTCATACAATTTTGATTGATTTATAGTGGAGAAATATTGCTAAGAACTATACCCTAGTATCACAAGAACGAAAACAATGGTTCCACGATCTATTCGGTACAATATATGATTGAAATAAATTGATTTAAAAAAAATAATAATAATAAGTGTGGTCCTTGTTGCGAACTTGACAAGCCCGGTAGGTCCCATATTAGTTGGGGGCCTGGGGCTTTCTCTTTTGCCTTATATAACCTGAGAGGCATGGGCAATTCGACTATTCGAGTGGGATAGATTCGAATAATTTTAAGGGTGTTAATCGGTCGGGCTAGTCGGGCTTTCTGTTTTGCCTTATATAACCTGAGAGGCATGGGCAATTCGACTATTCGAGTGGGATAGATTCGAATAATTTTAAGGGTGTTAATCGGTCGGGCTAGTTGGGCTTTCTCTTTTGCCTTATATAACCTAATAGGCGTGGGCAATTCGACTATTCAAGTGGGATAGATTCCATTAGGGGTGTTAATCGATCAGGTTGGGTCGCTCTCAATCAAGCCTATTCGGGCTTGGTGGGCCTATGTTGTCTGATCATGACCTATCTATTTAAGGAATGAGTTGGTCTTAATCGGTGTAGTGCCGTGTCATGTTACTAGTTTTAATCGGGCTTCTCCTAATCAGGTCTTAAACTATGTAATGTACCAATAAAGTCATAAACAGACCTTAAACGATCTTTATTTTTCTTAGATTTAAGATAACTTTAATTTATTTTGTTAAATCATCAATAATATTACACTTAATAACAGTCAATAATTAATAAAAATATCAATATATACCTTATTATATATAAAAAAAAAAATCAAAATACCTATATAAACAGTTGGACTAAACGTGTCGATCTGAGTCAGGCTTGTAAATGGGTCGGATCAGACCGATCGAGAGGCCCATCGGGCTTATCTCTTACATTGTGTATTACCTATTTATATTTGGGTCGATCCAAATTATGCCATAAATGTGTCAGACTCGATTAGATCTACTGGAGTAAACTTGGAATTGACACCCCTAGATTCAATGACTTAGCACTTTAGCATGCGATAGACAGATGGAGACATAAGAGAGAGAGAGAGAGAGAGAGAGAGTCTCTCTCAAACTCTATGGAGTATGACGTAGGTAGGTGTTAAGAGGAGAGGGTGGATTGACCTTCTGCCCTTGGCAAACGCCAACTCTCACAGTCCCTACGCCCTATTAATCCGTATGGCCCTTTGGTTCCTTCCTCCATCTCTTCCTCTCTCGTCCACATCCAGAAACCCCAACCACTCCGTTTCCGTCACCCAGCGTAGACGACGACGACGACGACACTACCTTTAAATCTGAAGTCTGGATCGTGTCTTGACTCTTGATAGGCTCCAATTACTCATTGACTTTGACTTAGGTAGGACACTGAAATGCCGCCCTTGTCATTGAGCGAGCGCCTAGCGGTGATCCTGAATTGGTGGCCCTTGATGCATGACTCATCCCACTAGTACCCGTCTCGGTCCTATACCATTTAAAAACAGTGAAAGGAAGATAATCCAAAACATGAAAAAGAAAGAAAGAAAGGGAGATGATGATGATGAAAGATGAGAATGATTCCCCTCCCTGCTACCTCACTTATTGTTATTGCCTGCCCTTTTTTATGTCTTGTTTGCCACAAACTACTGTACATCGTGGAATCTTGGTGAGCCCTCTTTTGTCTGCCACCAAAAATACCCACCTCCCCGCCCCTCCCCTCCCCTCCCCCTGCCAACACGTTTCATGGCTTCGTCCTTCGTGATCCTCCTCCTACTACTCCATACCTCCATGTCCACATCAAGTTTGTTCCCCGGACAATTCCTGTAGCCAAATTTTTCTTATTAGTGTGTTATGTCTTATTAATGCGTACGTGTTCCACAATCTAGAAATTAATTAAGCCAAAAAGCCCCCATTCATGAATCTTGAAAAAATTAAGACCACCCTTTCTCTTCTCTTCTTCTCCCCACTTCTATTAGCAGTAGAGATCATGGTTTAGAAAACCAATTTAATTAAAGATAATTCACAACGTTATCCTTAGAGATTGTCACTATTACAAAAACATTTTCTCTTTCATCAAATTAGATTCAAACCTCTCATCGTCAGGTACTGTTAAATAAAGATTTAAAATGACCATTATACCCTTCTTTACCATTAAGACTGAGGTTTTACCTAGCTCCTCGGCGGGACGACTGCGAAAACCCATAGCCCTCCCCTTCCACGAATCACTAGACGTCACCGCTTTCATCTCCTCCCGTGTCCACAATGGTAAAATCACCTTCATCGACCCCGCCACTGGTCGCTACCTCACCTTCCCCAAGTCTGGCATGCGGTTTATTCCGTCGCCTCCTGTATGTTCGAGATGGGTGTTCGAAGCAACGTTGTTCTCCTCTTTTCCCCCAATTTCATCTTCTTCTCAGTAATTGCCTCCCCGTCATGTCTCTCGTCGCCATCATCACCACCACTAACCCTCTCAACACCCCTCAAGAGATCCGCAAACAGATCGCCGATTTTAAACCCATCATCGCCTTCACCACTGTATACTTCCTAAACCTAAATATTTATCTCAGTTTTTATTTTCTAAAAAAAAAAAAAAATATTGAGAAATTCAGCTTCCGATCGTTGCAGTTTCGCGGGACGTTCTCTTCCATGACACCTGAAATTTCAAAATAGGGGGTTTGATTGATGGTTTTTTGGAAGTATCTTGTCTGAAGTTTCATGGAGCTTTGAAGAGTTGGCCGGCACGATCGGACCGGAATTGAACCAAAATTGATTGAAGTTTGAAGTCGGTCCAATCAATTAGTAGAGGGCTCAAACACAACCGATTAATAAGGCGCCAGCAAGGGCGTGGTTTCATCGCACCGAAACCTGCTCGTGATGGTTCAGACGGTCTAAGCCATTTCAGGTTGGAAGACAGAGTACAGACCTTCATTTGTACCGTCCTTTTGTTCCACATCTAAGGTTTAGCAGCATTTGCCTCGGGGCTACTAGCTTCTGGATCGACGATTATGGTGCTCTCCAAATTCGAGATGGATGACATGTTTTCCGCGATCGCCAATTACTAGGCGAAATACCTGCCACTTGTGCCGCTGATACTGGTGGCACTAATCAATCACATGGAGGTGAAATACAATCTCGTAACTGTCGATTTCGGGATGGGACATTACATGGGTATTTTAGGTACTTCACATTTAAGAAAGGCATTTTAGTATTTAAAATAAAATATAATAACTGACATCAGTATATAAGGTATATTTCTTAACAATAACTGACGGTAAGGAGTCTGAATCTAATTTGATGAAACATAGGAAATGTTCTTATAATAGTAGTATTATCTAGGGGGTGGTGTTGTAAATTATCCTTAATTAAAAAAAAAAATCCATTCCATCTAATCCGATACCTACCGATATTGATCTATATCGGGATCGATCAATTTCGAGTACAATTCTAAGTTTTAAAACCTTGTTGATTGATTGAAAAGGCATGGATGAGTGGAACCCGGCTTCATTCACGCCTTGTATAAATGAGCTTCATATTGTGGCCCCAGATGCCTATTAGGAAACAAAGAAAATGAAAGAAAGAAACAAACTCTTCCCTTGAAGTCTTGGACTCATCACTGATCATTACCAATGCTTTATATTTTATCACTACCTTGTATTGGTTCAAGTGTCACGCGGGTTCCATATCCTACACGGCACGGTTTAATTTCCATATTTTGTTTAGAGAGTATGATCCATATATCCATCCAATGTCTTTTGCTCGCTTATATGTCATTCATGGTCAAGATCTGCTACCACGTCACCTTCCTACCGTTCAACTAGTTCTTCCAGGTCCCTCCGAATTATTTAACATTAGTTTTTCACTATTTTTATGAATTTTATTATTTGTAATTATGATTGGTCATATTGAGCTTGTCACCTTCTAAATTTAGTCTTTACATGATCGGGATGGTCTTTTTTGTCAAGTACTACAATTTTTTTTTACGTAAAGGCCTAGTATATAGTGCACTCATGTTATTTTATCTTACATGATTCAATTTATAATGTCCATGGTCCACATTGAATATATGGTAAGATATGATTCAAAATTGGCATATACAAGGGGTAGTGGATGGCACAACCAACCCATAAAATGGTAAAAAATCGTGTCTACAATTTTTATGCCTAATTTATCTCTTTTTTAGAAAATATTAAGGAGAACAAAAGTAATATTTCTTCTTTTCAAATCATAATTGAAGAATACAAATTATAGTTTAGTTATTTTGTTTATTTGGTAAAAAAAATGTAAATTAAAGTGAAATGAATGGAAAGTACAATTTCTTGACCAAGAAAACATCATGTATTAGTCCGTTGCAAAATTTGGGGCTCGCATCTTATCACATGCTTTTTTAAAATAATTTAAGTTGTATTTCTCTTCTTTTTTTTTTTTTTTTCCATTGATTCTTATTTCCTTTGTCTTTTTTAACATGTGACTTTGAAGACAAATTTTGAACCATGAAATGAGAGGTTTTTTTTTTACGAGAGAAAGAATGCTATCAATTTATATTAGTGTGCATCAACCCCATGCCTAAATATAGTATCATGCAAAATAACCATACTACCCCAATCCCATTATGTTTTGAAGATGCTCCCATGTGTTAATGTGCATCAACACCCATAAGATAACCTTTTTTTTTTAATATTCATGCACACCTTTAAAAAAATTAGCACTCAAGCAGTTGAGTTTTGTGCAAACTTTCAAAGGAAACAATAAAAAGAAAAGGTAAGAAATGCACTGACAACAGAATTAATTAAAAAAATAGTACAACCAGCAATAGAGGCATTTTCCAATCTATCATTTTTTATGACCTCCTTAAATTACTTGATGTAAGTTTTCTTTTTTTTTAGATAGAACTTAATATAAGAAAGTAGACCTTGCAAAAGGAGACCCTAAATAACGAGAATCCAAATTAATTTCTTTATTAGGGACAATGTTTTCATCTGTTACCGAGAGGCCTCGTATCCAAGAGGGGGCACGGTTGTTATTGTTGGCGTCCCGTGTCCGTGGCAGCTGAAAAGAAAAACCACTTTATAAAAAAATTAAAAAAAATGCCAACTGTAAATAATAGGTGGGTAATCAAAGCCAAGGCACTGACGTTGCATTCTTGATACCTAAAAAAGATTTAAGATCTCTATAAATAAGAAATTAAGATCTCTACAAATAAGAAAAGAAAACACGTGAGAGACTTTCTGACACAAGGCGACAGATAATATCACATCAATCCCCAACCAAGGAATTCCTGGATATCCTTTGTTCTGTTCGCATCTAGTTTTAAAGCCACAGACACTTTTTCATTTGGTTGAAGATTTCTATGGATTTACATTTACCCAAAATAATAGATTTCATGGATTTATCAATTAAAAGAAAAAAAAAAAGGAATATTATCTGCAATTTGTATATTCTTCACGAAAAAATTTGGCTTGAAAAATAAATCAATCCAAGGAACCTTGAAGTCTTTTAGCCATTGATTTAACAGCAATCTTGTGAACCACAGTACGGCTTATTGATCTGAAATGCTCAGGAGTCAGGATGCAAAGCATTTTCATTTTCTGCAAACCAAAAGTTCCCATCTGAGCTCTAAGAAAGGGCTCCTCATTGATTTTACAGTCTACACCCTACAAACACCCATCACAGAAAATCTATGTACAAATAGAGTCCCACCACAGAAAATCTATGTACAAATAGAGTTTTTTGTGATAATGAAAAAGAAGTACTCTGGTGGTGATCATTGCCTTCAGACAAGCCTTTGTATAACAAATAATTGGCGATAGGACCAATGAGTGATAATGGGGCATGCCAAGCCGAACGGCAATGCTTCCGTAAGATCAATGGGTGATAGTGGAACACACCACGACTCAAACCCACAACCAATCAACTCGAGAACTTGAGAAGCCAAGACTCAAACCCACAACCAATCAACTCGAGAATTGATGGATTGAAGCCCGCCCCCGCTCCCCACCCCCACCCCCACCCCCACCCCCCAATTGGCATGTACAAATACAGTTAAGCTATAAGAAAAGGGCTCATTCACAAGTCACAAGAAAACATTACTATCCTTAAATTCCTATTCTCTTCTGTGGGAAACATCACAACCCACCGATTCTTAAAATTCCTTTTACAAGATCTTCATATTTGCACCTACATTCCGTGGAAAAGGTCAACAAACCACCATTCAATCAGGAACAGACCTTGGAGTTGCTAAAGTGGGGATCACTCAATCTAGGGAACAGCCCTAGGAGTTGTGGAAAAGCACAAAATCCAGAACCCAACTCACTCCGATTCCACCGTCAATCTTCTGTTCCCAGTCGCCATACCCTTCTGAAGGTCACCCATCCCGACTCTGGAACATGTGAACACGAATCTGTGCATCCGACTGCGGATGTTTGTCATGGGATTCATGGCTTGACCCCATTGGCACTTCCCCTCGTTCAATTCGCAGAAGAATATCTGTTCCGGGTTCGAAGGATTATAGATGTAGATGAAATTACCCTCCATTGATGCACTTGGGGTCGAGATCTGAGAATTCGCGTTCCTTAGACTCTCTACCATCGCCGATGGCATTTCTCCAATCTTTCTACACTCGTAGGTGACCTGATCGACTTCCCAGAGACCAAGGCCCTGCAACTCCCCTGGTTCGCCAATCAGACCCACCAGGACCAACCGGTCGCCGGCGAATCCGATGATGGAGTGAAACACAGCCACAGGTGCGCTGGTGCTCAATATCAGATTCAAAGTGGGTCCCCAGGTCTTGGTCTCCGCATCGAAAGAGCAGATCAGACGGGAGCGCTTCTCCAGCAGGTAGAGCCTATTGTCGCTGGCGGCGGTGGAGAGCCAAGTGCTGGTGGCGGAGTCCTTGAGCAGTTCCGGCATGGGCTCACACGTCTCCCATCTCTGGGATCCAGTGTCGTACATCTCGACTGCGAGTGGGTCGTCCACGAAGTCACATGTTCCACCGGCAACGAGGACGCGAGAGCCGAGGCGCGCGACGATGGGGTCCTGACGCCACACTTGCGGCGCTTCCGCTTGGTGCCAAGTTTGGTGAAGCGCGTCGAAGGAGAAGGAGAAGATTCCGGCAGAAATCTTGTAGAGTAAATGTTGGGAATGGGAGGATCGGAGTGCTGGGGATGAGGATGCGGAGGCGGCGGCGTTGGTGGTGAAGTGGTGGAGGTCGCCGATGTCGATGCGAAGCCAGACGCGAGAAGCAGGGTCGAAGGCACAGGCGGAGGTGATGGAATGGTTGCGATGGTGGAGAACGTAGACAATAAACCAGGGCTTGGCACGGGGAGATATCCGGAGGGAGGTGGAGACGGCACCTCGCCATTCCTTTGAGACACGAGACGCCGCCACCATGTCTAGCAAGGTCATGCGATTGAGGATTGCCTCCAACACATCTCCATAGATCGAAGCTTCTTGTAGTAGCTTTTTCCCTTCGTCTCCTTCCCTTGCTTGAGCTCTTCCTTTATTATGAGGGATTCTCTTCGCAGCGTTGGCCATTCTTGATTCGTTTCCACAAACACCAGCGTCGCTGTAGCAAGCAGAAAGCAGAGACAGCAGAGGATGCTGAGGAGTGATGACGAGAAGCTGAAGAGTAGGGCCTATTTATATTCCCTTAATCCACATTAAAGATGGGTTGTGGAGGGTTCTGGGGCCATGGTTGTGGACTTGTGGGACTGTTCTCTCTCTCTCTCTCTGTAATTATTTTCTTTTTTTTTTGTCAATATTCCGTGTCTTCTAGATGGATACAATGACACAGATGTTGATCTAGAAGCATACCCCACAACGCCCATGTGGATACTCTACCATGTCGTCGGTTTTCAACTTCTTAAATATAAAAAATAAAAATTCATTTAATAATTCACTTCTAAAATTTTAAAAAATAATAAAATAAAATAAATTCCAATAATGAACAAAGGTTTAAAATCTAAAAATTAGGTGTGGGTTCCGTCGAATCAAACGGAATCGTTTTAGGATGCACTGGAATTGTGCCAGAATTGATCGGGCTGGGCTAGAATAGGCCGGACTCCATCAGAGTCAGTAAACAAATAATCAAGATTAATTAGGATAGGCATCCATTGATTCTAAGTTAAATTAGCTGATTTTGTTGATTACAATCTGTGTTTTTTATTTAATTTTTTTCTTAAAAATGCTTTAATTATCCTCTATGAGAGAGGGAGAGGTGTAGAATATCATAGCAATTTATATATCCATTGCTCTTCTTTTATTTTAGGGTCCACACTGTAACGTTTCACTATTTGTCGTCAATCACTTGGTAGTAAATAGATTAGTTCATGTGATAGACAACATCATATACATTTCAATGATCAAATTTTAGTCCAAATTATGCAAGCAAAAATTGTTCAAATTCTGATTCAAAGTCTTAGTAAATCACTAAAATACATCAAATGGAGATGAATATAAAATTCAAAATGGCATCTTCTATAATTTAAGAGACTTCCTCTACTTATTGAAAGATGAAATTGTACCAATGAGATGTCTTTCTGGCCCTTTATCACATGAACTATCCCATGTACTAACATACGACAAATAGTGAACAATTATACTTCACTTAGACATAGTGACAAGAAAAATAAAAATATTTTTCTACATTTTTTAATTGTGCAAAAGGTTTTATGGATGGGTACATCCATACTTTCATACGATTCTTCGTCTTCTTCTCTCTTTTTTTTTTTTTTTTGAT
>NC_056560.1:9124282-9124964 GCF_013358625.1 Macadamia integrifolia | reverse complement strand
ATAGGGTACCTGACTCGACTCACTCGGGTTCAGGTCTTGCAAGACCAAACTGAACAAACCGGGTAATTAAACCATGTTTAGAACGTACGGTATCACACATAACATATTATAAAGTATAAACTCATCACCCACTTTTGATTTTAAAAAATCCATTGGAATGATGTCTTGGTATTAGATGTATGTTAAAAAAAAAAAAAAGGGATAGATGTAAGAACCCGACCCAACCCGGCCGAGCCCGCTTTGATGGCGGGTTAGGGTTGAATTTTTCCAGGCTCAGGCCCAATTAAAGGGATACAAGGTTAGGCTTGGGTTTTGAGAAACCCGGCGCAACCCGACCCTGTTTCACCCCTAGCTGGCATCGATGGTTGCTATTTTCACATGGTTTTTTTTCCTGCAAAATGTGCTTTTCCCCCTCATTGCTTTCAGATGGAATGATTCACAATATCTGAACTTTTACATCAATGGCTTGACATTTACAGTGAAAACACCTAAATTCCCTATGTTTTCATATCTAAGAATGATATTTTGTGCATGCTAAGATGTAATAACTTACAATAGACTTCTACCCGAAAAATAAATAAATAAATAACTTACAATAGACTATGTTCTTGTCTCTATTCTTATAGATGATAATGCAGATATGTCCCATCAAATTTGGATCCAAACTCAATTGCCACATCCC
>NC_056560.1:9094532-9124262 GCF_013358625.1 Macadamia integrifolia | reverse complement strand
TGATAATACAAAATCTATTGATTAGAATGCTCATGGAGTCAGAATTACATAACTGAACAATCCATGGAATGGAGATTGGTCAAGATATCACACACTCTAATGACATGGTCTTCCTCTCCAAGGTAATCAGTAAGTATGTTGATTGACCTTGGAATATAACTCAAAGAGCAGCTAAACATTTATATGATTCACATAAACAAAATATTATGTTGCACCCTGGCATATAATGCATGTTATTGATCACTTTGTCACCTCATGCAAACAAATAACTTTAATTTTTAGAATTGAGAAAAAGAATGTTGCCAAACAATATCCTATACGCCCTTTCAAATAGGGTAGAAAGTAATGAAATGATCCCATACTTATGCATACGCACTCATTGACTCCACACTAGAATACACAACATCAACATATCCCTTCACTCTGGAAATTTATAGAAACCTTTTATAGGATCATACTCCCCTTTAGTCACCGCTGTACTTTTTTTCTCTTTTATATATGTATATATATATATATATATATATATACCCCGCTGTACTTTTGTCCATCAAACAGCTTCCGGAAGCTTTCTTGGGAAAAAAGAAGGAACCTCCAGAAGCCATGCACACTAAATTTTTTTAAGACGGGGTCTTCGGTGTGTAATAAATTATTATTATTATTATTATTATTTAATAATAAAAAGACCTTATTAGTAAGGTGGGCCCACCTATTGCACACTTATAAATGTCGGGCTCGAGTAAAGAAAAAGCCCATTCCTAACCCAAACCAGTATAATATAAAAATATTAATATAATATGGATAGGAATAATATATACATCAGAAAGGAAAACTCTGCCCGTTCTATCCAAACACAGATGGGCATAACAAGACTCAACTGCCCCGTGTATATTGGGTATTTTAAGTTCAAACGGTAGAATATAATTAGAAGGATTTGGGTCTCGAGAAAGAGGTTCGATTTTCATTAGTCATTCAACATTTCAACATAATCTAGATGGTCCAGCCTAAGTTTCATTCTTAACCCTGAGTCCCTGACTAGACCTTGATACATTCAAAAATAATAATAATACCCAACTACTAAGTATCAAGTCAACTAGTGAAGTGGGATGGTCACAGATTCACAACGACAGTGCCAATTCCTGTTCCTGTGGTCCTTAGTTAGTGCTGAAAAAGGATGTCACTTTGATGAGGAGAGAGACCAAAACGCTAACACCATAATAATGCAGTAACAAAGAACATTGGGCCACGGTGCAAGGCCAATGGCTCTTAGAAGCTTCGATGCTTTCCCCACATGTGTGCTGTATAGTGCCTTAATATGTATCAAGTTTCCCTTCCCCACGGTGATGTATCTTGTGATCAAGGTTTGGGAAGATGGAATCGGAGTCACGATCCGTCAATTGATCAAACAGAAACACACCCGGGTTTTTTTTTTTTTTTTAATTTATTTATTTACTTTTTTAAATTTACCTTTTATTTGTATTGATTCATCCATAGAATATCAGCTAAGAGATGGGATTGATCAAGGTTGTTACCAATTTAATCCGATTCCTCAAATTATGCTTATGATAGATTTCTGTGTCATCACCAAAGTTTTAGGATTTGGTATCGGATCAGTCATAATGACTGATTTATATTAATATTAGTTGTGATCGTTATTTGATATCTCACTGATATGGTTGGCTAATACATTACAAATCTAGTTTATTTATTTATTTATTATGAAAAATAGTTTTGATCTGGAATCATGAAAATATGGTTGATACATATCAGTACTAGTATCTAGGGGTGTCAATTCCAAGCCCGCACCGGTAGGCCCGATCGAGTCGGACACTTTTATGGCCCGACTTGGACCAGTCCGTTTATGAATAGGTAGTACACAATGCAAGGGGGTAAGCCGATCTACCTCCCGATCGGCTCGGCTCGTTTACAAGCCTAACTTGGATCGACACGTTTAGCCCGACTGTTTATATATGTATTCTGATTTTTTTTTTGGGATAGAATAGGGTATATATTGATTTTTTAAAATTAATTATTGACTATTCTTACGTGTAATATATTTTCAAAATTATTGATGATTTAACCAAATAAATTAAAGTATCTTAAATTATAAGAAAAGTAAAGACTGTTTAAAACTTTATTGGTACATTATCCCGTTTAAAACCCAATTAAAGTCCAAAACCGATTGAGCCTGACACGACACCGCTCGAGACCAACTCATTCCTTAAATAGGTAGGTCATGGTCCGAGGACATAAGCCTATTATGCCTGGCTAAGCTCGACCGATTGACACCCCTACCAATATCTACAATGATGATGGTACCATCAGCGACACCATGAACTAAATCCCAGACTCCCATCCCTAATGCACTTGACTACATGATCAAAAAATACATCCTCCCACCCTATTCAAGGGGTCATATCTCCATGGTAAGGAGATTCTTTTTCGAAAATGGCTCTTGATTGGCCAAGACATGGTAAATTAAAACATTTGTATATATCTCCTCAAATAAAATGATCTCACTTCCTCTTATATACGATACCATTTTATTACACATTATTAGTACATATAGGTGCCATCCTTAAAACCAACATGATTAGACATTGGTTTTCTCTTCTCGTCATTATTAGTAGTAATTTAATGAAGATAGTCGCCCTCCATCGACCATACAAATAGACCCTACCCACTTGGCCACTTTGTCGGTTTTTTTTTTCAAAAGACCAATCATCAACATTAGATGGATATAGTTTCCCGACATATATATATATATATATATATTTGGATGGATTAAGTAGTGATGTGACCATTTTGGCCGGCCTTTCGTAATATATAGGTAAGATCGACTTCCTCTTTTTTAAGATTATCTCTCTCTCTCTCTTTTTTTTTTTTTTTTCTGATAAATTAGATTATTTCCATATACATGGACATGATACATCCTTGGAAGTTAAGTTAGTCGAGGTTGTATTCGCCTGGGCACTTTACAAGGTCGTCACTCATCGGGAATTTTTTTTTTTTTGGATTGGGGGGTTGGGGGATGATAAGTTCCTCATCTTGGATTAACCACATATCAAGTTTTGGGTCTTATATTTACCCAATGATTTTACTGGCTAGGGGTTTTTTTACATTTTTTTTTATATTTTTATTTTTGTCTTGAAAAATATAATTAATCCTTCCCTACTCCTTTGGAGCCTTAACTATTCATTTGTCACAAGAAAGGAAAAAAGATGGATTTTCACCACCGCAACACATTCCCACCTTGACAAAAAGTGAAACAGGATTGAGTATAAATCAAAAGCAGTCGTCATCAAGATTGGATTGGTTTTTAGTGTACTGTACTATATCAGAAAGAATGCATTGGATGGATTTCCGAGCATTGAGAAAGAAGAACTCTTTCATAGGCGAACCTTGTAGAGGAACCCCTAGGTTTTCGGGGCATTGGATTTTCACAAATGTTTGTGTTACTCAAGCCAATATTCTAGCTTCCGCTTCGTCCACACCTACTTGCGCTGGTGCTTCCCTCTAAGACTAATACTCCCCTGTCGATGCATTTTTACATCCCACAACTTCGGTAGATCGCTTAGCCTATAATAACTGCCAACTACCACTCTTGCAATAGTAATACCTCAAAAGGATCGGTCCTTCACTTGCTAATTATTCTCGAATCAAACTCGCTCTTTTGGCAAAAAGCGAAAGGAGGAAAAACATAGCATGATGCAAAAACCTATTCGAAACAAGCATTTCCACCTTTTTCAATAGGGACTGAAATGAGTTTTTTTTCCTTCCACTTATTCTTTTCGTGGTCACTTTTCAATCTTCCCAAAAAGCTCAGAGGTCTCATCCTATAGATTGGAAAGGTTGAACTCAAGTAGTCAAATTTACCCCAATCAAGAAAAATGTCATTGTAATACAAGAGAAATATTATGTGTGTGTGTGTCTAGATACAGCGTGTGAGAAGAAATTTCATGGTGGTGTTGTAGGAATCTTTTTCCCCTTTTATAAATTAAGGAAAGTACTATCTGAACATGAAGTGTAGGGAACGTTTACTCACATTATATTTCTGTCTCCTCACAAGTGAATAAATAAATTGAATGTAAATAGACATACCTTACTCTCCCATGTTTAGAGAATTATTTCCACATAAAATATAATGAGAAATTTATTCAAAGAATGTTAGAGAGGACGATAGTTTGAAAGAGAATTCCACGGTTAATGGGAACCTTTTTCCAAAGTTTGTTTTAATAGAGTAGAATTGTATATGATGTAGTTGCTAAAGGCTCAAATATGTAACATATAGAGAGGGTTTTGTGATCAAGTTCCTCTAGAAACAATATTTCTTTTTATTTTGTGGAAATGACCACTTCATGCTTAAATGAGATTAGAATGTATATCATTGTTTAATTGAAAATAATAGGACATATTCAGGACTGGATACTTGTCAAAACTAAAGAAAAATTCAACTATATCATCCAATGTAGTTACATGGCTTCTTCTCTAGTCTCTATCTTGATGTTCAACCTTCCAATAGGAGAAAAAAATGATATTCAACCTCTTGGTAGTTATGGGTTTTCAAAGATTTGTTTTCTCACTTAATTTTATATAGACTTAAAATTTGATATATCTGATATCTCCTTTATTTTTAACTTGATGTGATGGTGAACTATAACTTTGCCAACCACATAATTGATTGTTCTCCAACTGGTTCACAGTTTGGAGAGCAACTTTCTTTGAGAAATTAATACAGTTGATTTCATCCATGTAGAAAGAATCACATCAACTGGGTCAAGTGCTTGTTTGGTTTCATATAGTGGTGACAATAAGAAGAGCTGACAACGGAGATATATATATATATATATATATATATGTAGCCCTAAGAGTTCTTCATTAGTTGATTTTTTTTCATTATAATATCAGTGCAGTTGCTTCCCCCTTGAAGTTTCGTCATGGTAACCTCTCCTTCGATTTCAACCCGAACCATATCTCTTAGACTTTGAATGAAATAATGAAATGATGAAATGATGAAATGAGATCTTGTTGTAATTGAACTTAACTAGTTTTTATGTTCACCATAACACTCTACAATAATGTAACATAAATATGAATTTTTTTTCCCGATTTTTCCCACACCCATAGTGAATGGGAGGCAATCAAAGTGTGAGGAGGGGGAACATGATTTTTTGGATCCTTAGATCACGCGGTGAACCCTACTACTTGGTCAAGGGAAATTTTGTCTTTTTCTTTTTTCCTACAAAGATTGTTTATATAAGTGTATTTAGAACATGCGACATTTTTTTTATTACCCTTTGTCTTATTTCAAACATATATTTAAGTTTTGAGGGAGGAGGTTTTCAAAATAATTTATAAGAGAAAAATGACTCTGTCTGAGATGAATGTATGGAGTGCGTCAAGACGCAGAGGGGGCCAAATGATAACCACGTCTCTCATCAAAGGTGGAAATGCCCATGCTATTGATGCTTTCAAGTGTGCTCCCATTGGCTTTCACGTTGTTGTAGGAACCATGCTCCCGGATAGAGAACTCTTCCCCAATTTATAAATATACTTACAAGTATATTATTTTCAAGAGTAGTTTGTTTTTATCTCGGATGTGTTTTAATTTATACATTATATAAAATATATCTCTATGTTTATCTTTTAAAAATAGGCTCCAACAAAATAGTATGTATAACTCAATCCATCACGCCAACTACCTTCAACAATCAACACCACACATATCTGGCCCGAGATCAAACCTTCTGACTGTAGAGAAGGATTGCATAGCTAACAAACGAAAAAAGATATGCTTGAAGTGAGGTTTTTCTCTTTTGGTAAACATGAAATAAAGTTTGGCAAGTATAGTTTTGAATAGAATTGAATTATAAAATGGGATCATATGTAAATAATCATAATTAATTTTAAAAAGCTTTATTTGACTTGCTTTAATTGTACCTTGCGTGGCAGGATCAGTGTTATCAATTCGGCCGAATAATTCGAGAATTATTCGGCCGAACCGAATTTTTTCGAATTTTTTCAAAAATTTTGATTGAATCCGAATTAAAAATAAAATTCGGTAAAATTCACAATTTTTTCGAAAGTAAATATAAAACGCGAATAATTCGGACCGAATCCGAATTAAACCGAATTATTCGGTCCACTTAAACAGTATTTTAAAAAAAAAAACCAAAAAAACCCAATAAGCTTTTTTGACCGCTTTTTTGACCGAATCCTTAAATTAATCAACCGAATTATTCCGAATAATTCTCCGCCCGAATAATTCCCAAATCCGAATTTGCTAACTATGGACAGGATTGAGATTCAAAAGGCGAATACAAATGTGGAGAGAGAGAGAGAGAGAGAGAGAGAGAGAGAGAGAGAGAGAGAGAGAGAGAGAACTACGTCTCTTTTTTCTTTTGAAATGAGAGAACTACATTTCACATTCATATAAACAAGGCAATATATAGACAAAAAATTTTGAAGCTAAATAGTTCCAACACAATAGAGCCTAGAACCCATTGTATCAAAGCCAAAACCACGTATCCATGTTTCAAGAAATCAAGCATTCGGATTATTTACAAAGATTGCATTGCCAACTTGAAATGAAAGGTGAATTGTAGAAATCAAGCCTTTGGATTAGGTTTCAAGAAATCAAGCCTTCGGATTATTTAAAAAGACTTGCTTTGTTAACTTGAGATGAAAGGCGAATTGTAGAAATCAAGCCTTCGGATTATGCTCAAGAAATCATCTCTGTACAATTAGGAATATGACTTGTAGATTTCTTTTCAAAAAAAAAAAAAAAAATCTAGAAGATTTGCCGCCGGCTTCTTCGAATTAGATTAATGTTAATTGATTAACTAAATGAAAGTAACCTTGGAGAAGCAGTGAGAAAACTTGATTAACAGCAAATAATTTAATCGAGTTGACTTAATTTTTTGGGTTCTAAAGTTGATTATGAACGGTGATATTTTTTAAAAAATGTTATCTCTTCACTATTGGTGAAGGATACTCGATCCTTCTTGCAATGTTTCTAGGTAGTCTAGTTAGAAAAAAAAAAAATCTTAATCAGCGGAGAATAAAACTTTTCCATTAATAGAGAAAGGGAGATTTTCCAAGGTCCCCAACCACATACATTACCTCACGTAATTTTTTTTTCTCTTGAGAACAGTAACCTGAATACCTGATGCAATGTTGAATCACAATTAACCTACCCATTTAATTGATTGGGTCTTCAAGTTCACATGCTTGGAGAGTTTTTTTTCCCCCTCCCCTAAGAATGACAAGCTTAGAGAGATTAAATTAAGTTGACCTTCTTGGTGAAAGGTTAATATTAGGACATTCCACTTGCTTACTTTGGAATTTTTAACTTTCTTCCAACCAAATTTAGAATTTAAACTCCTTATTCAAAATTAAAATTTTGAAACATAAGGAAGAAAATTAAACATAAAGTCATCTCATTGCTTTGGTCATCATTACTCTTATTATTTTTCTATTCTTTCTTGCCTTCCAAATATAGCATTAGAGTTGGGCTTTCATGGAACCCATTCCTTCAAGAAATTTGCCTTCAAGGAAAGAATTAATTTCGCTTCAAGAATTTGAGCCTTTGAATTCTTATATAAAAGTGTTACATTAATGGAGATGGCTTATTAATTGACCTTATTAATAGAATAATTTAAATAAAAAAAAATCTTCGATAATTGATTAGAAAGATGTGGATTAACCGGAATGGGCAAGGCCCTTGTCTTTTAAAACCCAGGCCCAGCCTAGGGTATCTAAGCCTCAGCTTGGGCCCAGACTGCAGGGCTCATGGAGAGGCCGTGTTGGGCCTAATTTTTCAATATTTTTTTACTAATTGATAACATTTTAATTTGTCTTGTGCTACCCATTATGCATATAAGGAGACTTTAACATGTAGTAGATGTATTATGGTATATCCTAAAATAGGTATACGAAATAAAATATTCATGGGTTGGGCCATGGATGGATTAAAAATGAATCCCCAAACCAAAGCTGGCCTGGCCCATCTAAAGAGTGAAGAAAATTATATGTGGAAGCAAATGGACAAGTATTGGCCTTTTTAATCATTTACCTCTCACCCATCTAACGGTTGGGATAACTTATACACGTACAATGCCCAAGCTGTTGGAGAGAAGCTGGATCTAGCCCCTACCAAATGTCATGGAACTGACTTAAACAACATAGATCGGCAACAGTTCAGAATCGCTTGAACCCTAGGAAAAGCCGAAGAATCGGCCAATTCGACCGATTCACAACATATAAGCGAAAGGTCGTTCGGCAGTTGTCAAAACTAACCGAAACGGCGAATCCCATTTTCTATGAGAACATTTGGGCCCAATGCGTTTCGGTTTCGGTACCCCGTTTCTCCAAGACCAAGAACCTCTACTACTGATAAATCATCGTATGTCGCCATTAGAAGGTATTCAGTAGTAGATGCCCGAATAATCAAAACGGGATTCAACCCTAACACCTGCCGCTTCAATTTCCAGATTGAGGATTGGGTCAAGAGGGGTGATATTTCACATGCACAACAGGTGTTCGATGGAATGTCTCAAAGAAATATCGTTTCAACGAATACGTTGATATCAGGTTATGTGAAGTCAGGTAATCTATTTGGTGCAAGGGAGTTGTTCGATCGCACAATCGATCGAAACACAGTGACATGGACTATCTTGATTGGTGGATATGCACAGTGCAACCAAACCCAAGAAGCATTCAGATTTTTTTCGGAAATGCGTCAATCCGGGGTGGAGCCAGATCATGTCACCTTCACCACTCTCTTGTCGGCTTGCAATGGTTCCGAGTCTGCAGAACAAGTCGCTCAAGTTCATGCCTATGTTTTTAAGTTGGGATACAAATCGACCCTTCTCGTCTGCAACACCTTGGTCGATTCCTATTGCAAAGCGCAATGTCTCGATTTGGCCTCTCAACTCTTCATTGAACTGCCTCAAAGAGATTGTGTTTCATTTAATGCTATGATAACAGGGTACTCTAAAGGTGGGTTAAACGAGCAAGCCCTGAAACTCTTTCTAGAGATGCATAAATCAGGGTGGAAGCCTTCTGACTTCACCTTTGCAGCTGTTCTTTCTGCCGGTATTGGATTAGGCGACCTGGGTCTCGGACAACAGGTTCACACTTTCGTTTTCAAGACTAATTTTGTTTGGAATGTGTTTGTGAGCAATGCCTTGCTTGATTTCTACTCGAAGCACGATTGTCTAGTGGAAGCAGAAAAACTCTTCTATGAGATGCCGGAATTAGATGGTGTTTCTTACAATGTTCTAATCACATGTTATGCATGGAATGGGCAATATAAAGAATCCCTCGATCTCTTTCAGGAATTGTTTTTCACTGAATTTGACCACAACCAATTCCCTTTTGCTAGCATCTTGAGCATTGCTGCAACTCTACCAGCTTTGGATTTGGGTAAACAAATTCATGCCCAAGTTGTTGTGGCATCTGCAGCTGAATTGGATATCGTGGGGAATTCTCTGATTGACATGTATGCCAAGTGTGGTTGCTTGGAAGAAGCACAGATGATCTTTGCCAAGCAGACCCAGAGGAGCACAGTTTCATGGACAGCCATGATCTCAAGCTATGTTCAGAAAGGGCTTCATGAGGAAGCCTTAGGCCTGTACACCATGATGCGTAAAGTCAATATTAGCTCAGATCAAGCAACTTATGCTAGCATCTTAAGAGCTTCTGCAAACTTGGCTTCCCTTGGACTAGGGAAACAGTTACATTCATACATATTCCAATCTGGGTTCATAAGCAATGTGTTTTCTGGGAGTGCGCTTCTTGATATGTATGCAAAATGTGGATCTATAAAAGATGCGAGCCAAATCTTTGATGAGATGCCAATTCGAAATCTAGTATCTTGGAATGCCATGATCTCAGCTTATGCCCAGAATGGGGATGGTGAGGCCACTCTTAGATCATTCAATGAGATGATTCAGTCAGGTATTGAACCTGATTCAGTTAGCTTCCTCAGTGTTCTATCTGCTTGCAGCCACCGAGGTCTTGTTGACGAAGGATTACGGTACTTTGATTCCATGACTGAAATCTATAATCTTGCTCCCAAGAGAGAACACCATGCATGTGTGGTTGATGTCTTGGGTCGAAGTGGACAATTTGAGAAAGCAGAGAAATTTATGTCTCAGATGCCCTTTGAACCTGATGAGGTCATGTTGTCATCAGTTTTAAATTCATGCAGGATCCACGGAAACCAAGAACTGGCAAAGAAGGTGGCAGACCAGCTCTTCAATATGGATCTCAGAGATGCAGCTCCGTATGTTATCATGTCAAATATTTATGCAGCAGCTGGTCAGTGGGATGATGTTGGGAAGGTGAAGAAGTCAATGAAGGAGCGAGGAGTTAAGAAGGTGCCTGCTTATAGCTGGGTTGAGATCAACCAGAAGATTCATACCTTTTCAGCCAATGACAGGTCCCACCCACAAATGGATGAAATCGATAAAAAACTCAAATGGTTGTCTGGGCAGATGGAGACGGAAGGGTACAGGCCTGATACAAGTTGTGCTCTTCACAATGTGGAACATGAACTAAAAGTTGAGTCTCTCATGTATCACAGTGAGCGCTTGGCGATTGCCTTTGCTTTGATAAGTACACCGCAAGGGTCACCAATACGGATAGTGAAGAACTTGCGAGCTTGTATAGACTGCCATGCTGCTATCAAGGTGATTTCAAAGATAGAAAAGAGGGAAATTACAGTTAGGGATTCAAGCAGATTCCATCATTTCAAAGATGGCCTTTGCTCTTGCAGGGATTACTGGTAGGCTTAATGAACACCTTACCAAGGAATTCGTAGGCTTCCTTTCCCTATCAACAGGTCTAAGGTAATTCAACCTTGGTTTCATATAAGAAGGGATAAGCAAAGGCCAGAATTTATGGAACCTCTCTCTAAACAAAGCACTGTGTCAAAAGATCTTCCCCATTCTTATGTTAAAGATAAATGCACAACGAGTCAATGTTCAGATCTCGTATTGGAGTGCATGACAAGAGCCATCCTCCGCAGTTGTGTCATATCCAGGGTTTCAGCAGCTGCCATTGACGAGTTGCAAATTGATCTACTATGTGAAGGTAACCTTTTGACCATTTGATTTATTTAATTTTCACCCAAGCCATTCGATTATCTATGCACTACGAGAAAATGGGGTAGAGGCAGTTTTAGTAGGGCCTTAGAAGCGGTAATTAGAAATTGTTTCTAGAGACTCGCTTTAGAAGTGGTACTTAATAATCGCTTTAAAGGGCATACACTTTACAACATATAGAACTATAGAAGCGGTAACTGTAAAACTGCTTATAATGCCTACTTTTTAGAAACAGTAATATCCTACTGTGCCTAAAGATGCAAAATATTGAAGCAAGTTCAGTGGTTTTCTAGTCAATAGAAGCGGTTTTATTATCGTGTCCAAAATATTCCAATTTTAATCAAAAGAATTCTAATTTCATTCCCCACAAACTAAATTAAACTTCCTGCGAGCAAGCTTTTCTCCTTTCAAACTCTAATTCTATTTGCAAAGCCACCATCCCTTCTCTGCAAACAATCTTTCTCTTCGAACCCCTATCTCTGCAAACCCTCATCCCTTGCATTTTCTTTGAACCACCATCTCTGCAATTTTTCTTTCAAATCATCTATCTCTGCTAACCATCGCTCCTTTCATTTCTTGTTAAAATGTACCTTGAGGAGTTATAGTGTGACAGTGAGTGGGAGCCTTTGTTATTCTATGTCGATAAAGTCAAGTCTTAAGAGTTAGTTTGTGATGAGTTTAGTTAGGTTGTTGTTAGTTAGGATTATTAGCTTTATTGGTTAAATCATTCTAGTTTTAATGAAAAGAATTCTAATTTCATTCTCCACAAACTGAATTAAATTTCCTGTGAGCAAGCTCTTCTCCTTCCAAGCTCTAATTCTATTTACAAAGCCATCATCCCTTCTCTGTAAACATCTTTCTCTTCAAACCCCTATCTCTGCAAACCCTTATCCCTTGCATTTCCTTTGAACCACCATCTCTGCAAACCATCATCCCTTGTGTTTCTTTCAAACCATCTTTGCAAACCATCGTCCCTTGCATTTTTTGTTAAAATGTACCATGAGGAGTTGTAGTGTGACAGTGAGTGGGAGTCTGTTATTTTATGTCGATAAAGTTAAGTCTCATGAATTAGTTTGTGATAAGTCTAGTTAGGTAATTGTTAGTTAGGATTATTTACTTTATTGGTTATTTACTTTGGTTCTAATTTGACTCTGAGTAGGTTTCATTATATAGTAAATTTTGTGGGACTAGACCATGATTGGCGGAATACTGAATCCGTTCATGGCCTAGGGTTAACTCTCCCCTTTTCTGCCCTCTCTCTCGGTTCTTCTTCTTCACAGGTTCTGGTTGTTGAGGTCAGGCTTCTGGCATGGGAGAAACAGAAAGCTAAGCCAAAGGAGGAGGTCGCTGAGGAGAAACAGAAAGCTAAGCTGTAGGAGGAGGTCGCTGAGGAGAAACAGAAGATTTCCCGGTTACAACAGCAGTTGCATCTGTCAAGGAAAACTGAGGTGAGTTAGTCAAACAAATTTCTTATGTTTGGGTTTTCTCTTTGCTATTCTGCCTGTATGAGGCTTAAGTTTACCGTAAAGGGAAGGAACACCATGGGTAATGAATGTGCAATCAAAAGTGAAAATGAGATCTAAAAGTATATCACCTGAGGCTTATCATCCTTATGGATCATTGGGCACACATCACATTTGTGCTCTCTAAGTTCAATGATGTGATCCTCAATCAGTTTGCCACATCTTATATGGGTTATAATTCTAATATCTGTCATATGAGATGCTTCCAAAAAAATTTGGTCGTCTTGTCTTTAACATCAGCTTTGTTTTTTCACAATATATACCTCAGTTACACTTTATTTGAACTGAATTATATTCTGCCAACATTCAAGGGTTAGTGTATTGAGGATGGTGCAACACTGGTCCATCATGTTAGCTCTCATCAACTCTCATAATATGCCTGTTCAAGTTGTCAAGCTGTTGCCACAAAAAAATCTTCTGTGGGGAGGCAGTGAGTGGCAGCGAGCATCTGACGGCTAGTGGTGCATCCCAAGGCCCTTCCAGCCATTGGGTCGTCACTGCCATTCACTGCCAGCCGCAGAGGATTTGAGTCCGCCGTTGCCTACGCTGGTGCCTTGGTACCTTTTTGTTTTGCCTTGTGTCTAGGGGGTAAATGGTGGTGCTAACATTATTTTGACCCTTGACATGAAGGTGCAGAGAAGAAACAGTGGTGCTAACACTATTCCTGTTTCGGAAATATTTTGGAACCCTATTTCGAAAAGAAAATGGTTATCAAACATGTCTTTACACCAAAAATGTATTTACTTTTTTGTTTTTCAAGTCAGGAAAAAACATTTTAAAAAATTACTTGCTTTCGCTGATGAATGTTTCAGGGTTTTCTCTGGAGAGGCCTGTGATGATATTAGAGGAGAATTTTGTGAAGCGGATTACCAAAAGGGAGTCTACTAGCGTGGGAAAAGCCTCATCTTGGAGGAGAATTTTGTGAATTCGATTATAATAATGGAAAAGGCAATCCATCTCCAACCAACTGTGATGATTATTTTTTTTCTGTTTTAGTGCTTCTTGTTTGGTATAAATGGTCAAAATGGTTTATCATTGTACCAACAGTCTCTTTGAATGATGGATCGTAATCTTTAAATTGGAATCAAAATATGAATTTACTCGGGTATCATGGCCTCCATATTGTTATATGTAAGAAACACCCCCTCACACACACAATTTTTTTAAGAATTACATATATAATATTCTTATAGACAAGAGATTGCTGCTTGGTCGTGTGAATAGTGCGTGTAGGGGCATCAACATGAAGGAGATTTTTTATTCACAATGGGTGAGGTAATAATTTTGTCTATCACTATGTCTAAGTATAGGAGTCACGTGACCAGGCAACTTTTTTTTTTACCTTATCCTTATATATGTAAAATTTATTGACAGAGCTGGACTGGGCTGAATCTGAAATCAGGCTCGGCCCAATCTTGGGCCTGGATTTCTTAAACATTGCTTGTCCCAAGCTCTGAAAATTTTGGCCAACGTTTCAGGCCAATTTGCGTCCCTATTATTATGTTATATTTTACTTATAATAATTTTTCAAGAACATATTTTATGAAAAAATAAATAAAATAAAAAAAATAAAAAAAATACAAAATGAACCATATGGTTGAAATAAGGATTATATTTGACACCGCACGAGCATATGGTTGCCAAGGTTATATATCTAGGTATCAGTGTCCATATCAGTCTTAGCTGATATTGATACCAAGATGGCTCAGCTAGAATCAGGTCGTATCAAGTTGGTATCAAGCATAATTTAAAAATTGATCCATCTTTTTGGCCTATACATCTAATCTGTAGTGATAAAAACTCTGACAATATTAATACATATTGACCGATAACACGGATATTGACACTAATACATAAAATCATGATAGTGGTTATTGGCTAGTCTCCTCATACCATTGGAATGTTGGATGGTTGGGATTTGTCCAATTAGTATTGTCATTTGATAAAACTTAGGTACATTGAGGAAAGAACACTCAAAGTCCTATCACTGGGCTATGTTTGGAAGCTAAGAAAAGAAAAAAAATTTAAAAATTTGAAATTTAAGAAGAGACTAAGGCTATGTTTGGTAGCCAAGAGAAGAAAAGAAAAGAAAAAAAAGAATCTAGAAAAGAAAAGAAAAGAGAAGAAATTGTGAGAAAATAAAAAGAGTATGTATGTTTGGTTACCAAGAAGAAAAGAAAAGAAAAGAAAAGAAAAGAAAAGAAAAGAAAAAAATTCAAAAAAATTTGAATTTTAAGAGAGTGATAGAGACATAGGAAATCATTGTATAATCATTTATTTTTTGCCTTATTATGTTTTTATATTTTCTCATGTTTTCTTGTATTTTTAGTAAGAAAATTTTTGGGAGAACAAAAGAAAATTTCACAATTTCCAAGGAAAATTTTAAATTTGAAAAAAAGAATCTTCTCACATGCGAAAACATATCAAGTGCAATAAAAAATTCTTAATCCAAGAAAAAAAAGTACAAAAATTGTATTTTTTTTTTTTCTTTTCTCCCATAACTACCAAACACAGCCTTAAAACTGTAATTATTATTTTTTTGTCTTATCATATCAAATATCTTGTGAATCTCCTTTTTTTGTTTTTTTCGAGTGAAAACTTATCTGAAGTTGTGTTGTGTTTGCCTCTGGTATACATTCTCAACCCGGCATCAACTCTTTTTAGCGAAGAATCAGTTTCAGAATACATTCTTGACCCGGGTCAACTCTTTGTACGGAAACCACCCGGGTGCCCCATGCGCTGACTATTTTCATGGTTTCACGCCATCTTCTTGCGAGAGTTTGGCGGTTTGGCCCCCTAAAAAAAGGAAAATATTCTTGAGAGAGAGAGAGAGAAAGCACTGAAAAGGGCAGAATATGGGAGCGATATTCAGTTCGAGCAGCAAGAGCGGAGTTGATTTAGAGATGGCTTTATCCAAGGCCAAGGAGATCGTTTCATCCACCCCTGTGGTTGTCTTCAGGTGCTCTTCCTCTTCTTTTCTCTCTTTTTCTAAATAAAATCTTAATCCCTACTCGAAAATCTTGAAAAAAAAAAAAACCTCCTGAAAACCCATCTTTGGATTCTCTGCACACTGAATGAAATCCTCCATTTCGATAAACTGGTAAGATTTGAGTTGGTTCCAATTCCATCGAGAGACAAGTCCGAGTTTATTTCATTAAATTGGCATTTTGGGTACTTTCACGTGCAAGAGATTCTTAAGTTTATGTGATGGAAACCTTGTGCCTTTTCTCAGATGCTCAATTGTGGCGATGGTTTACGGGTAGAGCTAAACCCATTAAATAAAATCGATTGGAATAATGATAGAACACCGAATTTCTTGATGGCCCAACTTCTACTGAGAGGTAGTATATGAATTATAGAATTAAATACTATCTCGTTAAGGATTTCTAGATCAATCTGTCGGCAAGAATTGCTTTTCTAAAACCTATCATAAATCTTGGGGTTGTTCCCTAAAATGAAGAGTAATAACATAAATATGCTGATGGATCATCTTCTATTTGATGAAATATGAATTATAATGTTGAAGATAATGCTATTTTTAAGTAGAACATCTTTCCAATATTAGTGCATTCTTGAATTATAAATTTGTTCATATTCTTCAGCAGATCACTTTCAAATTTCAGGACATTCTTGGAAGAAAGAAATGGGAAATAAATAACATTGCATTCTTATGTGCTCTTTTAAATATGAAATTTTTGTAATCTTAACATTTGTTGGATTATCCCCTGGAACATAGAGTAAAAGTGGATTTTTTGATTAGTCATCTTCTACTTACATATTATTCATACTATTGTTAGAAATCTTTAGCATTTGAGTTGTTAAGCATTCTTATAAGTGGGAAGTGGTAATTAGGTGTGTCTAATCCGCTGCATTCATGTGTCTATTATATTTTATCCTTCATCCATTTGAGGTGCCACCCTTGGCTTGGTGATTCCAGCTAGCGAGACCAGCAATCAAATCACTGCCTTATGTGGGGGTGTCGGTTTTTTTATTTTATTTTGGGATGAACAAAGGGATACATTCTCTGTTTTCTCTTGAATATTTTCTTTCAATGCTGATCTTTTCCAGTGGGCATATTTTGTTGATCTTGTCTCTCAAATCTCTAATTTTTATGTTCACTGTGTTGTACAACTTTCCAGGTTTCTGAGACTAACATTATCTCTCTCCCATTTGCAGTAAGACCTACTGTGGATATTGCACGAGGGTCAAGCAGTTGCTCTCAAAGCTAGGAGCAACATACAAGGTTATTGAGTTGAATTCTGAAAGTGAGTGTACTCTAAATGTTCGTTCCCACATATTTTGACCCATAGACATGTATTCGGTTGATAGAAAACTCCTGGATCTTTTAGAATTTCAATGATGAAAGAATCTGATAAAGCTGTAGAAGATTCCTATTCGTGAAAAAAAAAAAAAAAAATGCTTTATAAGATATTTTTTCTCATCAGTTCCTTGTGTTTTATTTGAAGAAATTATATGCCTATATCTACCATCTTTTGAGTGGTTAAACTTTGAATAACTATAAATCTCTGCCACCCATAAAAGAAAAGATAACAATTGGGGGGGGGGGGGGAGCGGAAGCTGGCTATGGAATGCATTGGCAGATTCTTCTCTTTGCCCCCATACCGCACACGTAGGGGTGGGGACCTTGGCCATGGAATGCATTAGCAGATCCTAGTAGTATTGAGTTAGTTTTTAGAAGATAGAACATGCGGACTTTTAGATTCTTATGGACTTGTAATTCATTTTTTTGGGCGTGTTGAGGTTGATCAGGGGCTTGGGGTTTTGTGCTGAACCTTCCAAGAATCACTAATTATACTGCATCCTATGGTTATACACCCATAAGCATCATTAAACTAGAATTCTCCGTATGCAAATGGAAGGAAAAGAGGACATTGCTATCAGTTAAAATTTTTGAAGAAGCCAAATGTTTAGCCATATCTTTTTTTTCTCCCGGTCAGATTGGCAGTATTGCACACACATACTTCCCTGTATCCTTAGAGATCTATTAAAAGCTTTTAACCAATTTCCTTTGTTTTGAGGAAATCTGTTGTGGGATACCAGAAATATGGTGGCATTTATTAAACCAGATATATGTGCGATGTACCGATCTTCTGTGGTTGAAAATGCATAAAGAAATGACTTAACCATATTCATTGCAGAGCTAGTTTCTGAGAGCTGCCTAAGATTCTGAAATTCCAATTTAGATTGTTGGAAGTTGCTACGGTCCATATTGCCATTTTGTATCTCCTGTTAGCACTTGTAATGGTCTGCTTTTAGCAAGCACCTTCCTCTGATTGATCCTAAACTACTACTGCCCCTGTTCTCACTATTCTTTTCTCAATCAAGTAAAAGATAAGATGTTAATGCCCGACTAATGTTAAGAAACTGATATGTTGTCTTGGTGTTTATCATTTTCTCCTGCTGTGAAGGTGATGGTGGTGATATTCAAGCTGCACTGAGGGAATGGACAGGGCAAAGAACGGTCCCTAATGTGTTTATCGGAGGAAATCACATAGGCGGTTGTGACGGTAAGACTTTCTGATTGACTACATCTTTTTCATGTCAAATTTCTTCCAAGATTTTGATTATGGATTGATTTCTTGGGGTTTCTGTTGGCTGCAGCTGTCACAGAAAAGCACCAGCAAGGGAAGCTTGTGCCCCTGCTCACTGATGCCGGTGCACTTGCTAGTACTTCATCGCTGTAAATGGCTTGAAATTAAAAAATACACTTAGTGGCACAAATGAGGAGAACAATGATATTCCAATTATCTGTATAGTACCTAAGAAGATTGATGTGACAGTTATTTTTTTTACTGTGTGTGAATACCCTATGCATCATTATTTGTTTGATTTAAAGAACTAAGAATGATAACTATTACGTGTTGCAGCATCCAAGTTTGCTGATTATATAAAAATTTAGGCTTGGCTCAGAGGAAAATTAAAGGGAAGGGATGTAATTATTGTTATATGATTATATTATTTACTCAAATCATTTCATATTTGGTTATAAAATTTCACTTTGATTTACTGAAAAGTAAAATAAAAATTACTTAAAAAAAAAACATTATTACTAAATATGATAATAAGAAATAAATTTAAGCAGTTATTCTATTGTGTTGGATTATGATTACCAAAGTTTCTATTTTAGGTTTAAAAATTTTCACTTTCCTTGCAACCAAACCAAAGGAACTTTACGGAAAAAGATGGCCACATTGTGGGTAGTTGGTGTCATGTATTTTCTCATTCTTTCTCCTGACATGTGTGCTCCGCTTGGCTTAGTGCCATGGATGGTATCAGATGAGTATCGCACACCCTGAAACCCAATTCAAATATTGGCTGATCCGTGACCGATATCTCAAACAAGAGAGGGGAGGGTAGGGGAGAACATGCAGCTCCTTATCCACCATCCATGGTTCCAATGTTTGACAAGTCAAATCATACATAAATTAAAATCGGTATGGGTGGGTAGAAATATTTATGGGTTCCTTGTTCTGTAAAAAGGATAAGAGAAAAACAATTACTCCTTAAAGGGATAAGGAAAACAGAAATTCAAATCAATTTACAAATATCGATAACCCAAAAGGCAAAAGCCAAAGCAGTTATGTTGGTTTATTGCATATAGTATATAATTATAAATTGTAGCCCCCCTGCAAGCTCCTAGTCATGGCGGATCCAGGCAGGGTTTAACAGTGGTCCACCGGCTTCCATGGTGTAATATCTCCTGAGCTTTCCATAGATTCGATCACTTAATTTTAAATTTCTTCATTTATAATCTGTTGGGTTACATTCCACCGGATCATGTTGATTTCTGGGCCCTGCATTAATTGCTATGGTTTTTCATAGGATTCCGTCTTCAACACCATCAATTTGAACCAACCATGCTGGTAGCTACTTCTCTCTCTTCCTGTGATTACACGAACCAAATGCAAAAAGGAAGGGCACATCAGGGTACGAACAGAACTGATCCAGATTATCAATCTGCAAGTCTAAAATAGTTCCCGAACCAGACATCTTCAATTACCTTGGAGATGCGTATCCAAGACTCGAGGTTCTTGAGAGCTTTCCCCGCGTGATGTGTTTCTCTGGCCAGGGCTACACCTTCACTCAGGCTCCTCACGCTCCCACTCACTAACAGAGCTGCTGCTGCGTTTAGTATCTGTTCAATTGTTCATGAAAAATAGGAGAAATGATCTCTCAGAGGTATGTGACCAGCAGTGACCCAATAATACGCTTTCTAATAACTTTAAAGTAAAGAGGATTTTATATTTTGATAATTTAATGACATTTCTGCGCTCCTTCAATCAAACTCTTGTAGGAGAATGAACCTGCCTGGTACCTCCTTTATCATCTGATCAAAAAGTTGTTCAAAGTTTTCCTTTCAATTTTTCTTTCCCAAAACCCATTTAATTTCGTGCCTAAGTATTCCTATCAAAAAAGGCATTGCACAAAAGACTTACAAATGCATCTGCAATAGATCCTTTCTCCCCTGATAGAACACGCCTCAGTACCTCTGCATTATAATCTGGGCCTCCTCCTTTCAAGCTTTCCAGTGTACATCGTTGCATCCCAAAATCCACTGTATACATCAAGCACTAGGATCTGGTTAGAATCTCAAAACTATGGAGTGGAAGAGAGAGCAATAGGAAAAAGCAAGGGGGCTTTGACCTCTGTTCAGTGTTATATTAGAACCATAAACCGAAACAAACTAGTAATAGCAAGAAATTTACATGGATCAAAAGAAAACTTCTCAATCTTTTCCGGAGTAACATCAAGGGCCACGCCAGGTCCTGCCAACATAGGTATAAAAGCAATAGGTTTGTAAGTCTTCTTTCTGCTGCAAAATATAGAATAAAAGATAAGAAATAGGCCATGAAAACAGCAGAGACAATGAGAGCAAATTTTAGATAAGAACATCCCGAAGACTGAATCATAAAAAGAAAGGGTACTACCAAGGGGACTCATTTCATCTAAACCCTCTGAATGTACAACTAATGCCCTCTTCATGCCAAATCTTTGTAGCGCTTTAGCCATTTTTGTGACCTATGCAAGAATTCAACATATCATTAGAAAATTAAATGAAAAGGACAATGCCATAATAAGCTGAAAAAATTAGAGCTGAAGTCTATTTCTGCTGAACTTGGGTCAAACACAATCAATATAAAGAGGTAAAAGTAAAGCCAATAGTGATGAAAAGAAACCTAACACTGTTATCATTCATTATATAGAACTTACTAAATCTTCTTTGTATACACCAACAACTGCAAAAGGTACCCGTGCTGGATTCAACATAGGACCCAAGATATTGAACACAGTTTTCACTTTAAGCTTTTTCCTCACAGGACCAACTATTTTCATTGCCGGATGGTACTTTGGAGCCATCATGAAACCAATGCCTGATTCCTTTACACATCTCTCTACACCCTAGTTCCATAATAAAAGGAAAAAAAATCTAAAAAAATTATATTTGAAAAATAAAACAATGTTAACACACAAAAGTTCACATGCTCTTTGAATACAATAAAGAATTCATTAAATGGTTAGAGAACACTCAAAAGGTCCACTTTGGAGGTTCTTTATCTAACTCTATGAAAGCCCTATAACCAAAAATTCACCTGTTGTAGTTGCAAGAAACTGAACGCAAGGCATTCTCATGTGAGGCCTGTTACTTACCATTGTACTAACTGTAAAAATGATTGACCAGATATCGTATGAAATAACCTCATAGAGCATAAGTGAGAGGAAATTGTCAGCTATAGTGCAGTTAGGGATACTATGATAGAATTCATTAAAAAGAAAAACAATTATCCATGTCATATAATGCCCATCATGGTTTTATAAGAAATTGAAAGCCAATAAAACAGAATTTGTATTCAAGCACGCTGGATAATTAATGTTATATATAATCTCTAAATAAATACACTTGCAACAACAAATTAATACTGAGTTTTAATATGTCAGGCAGGTAAAAGAATTTTCACTTGAAACATAAGTGGACGCACGCCTGACAACCATTCCAGGGAGTCCGGGTAAAATAGTCTATTTTGTCGTATGAATAAAGCTAGGTGTAGAGTGATATAACTCATGCTTTTTTTGTTCGATATGACTAAACTGGATCCCTGCAGAACCCATTGAAGAACTAACAGACTCCAGCTTCATATGTCTCAAATATTGTACAATGAGGTTCAATAATTACTTCTGAGAAACAAAGAAGGCTTCCTTCCACTTTTATGGTCAGTTGCAGTAGGGCTGTTTCTTGATAATTTTTCAAACCTCCTGTAGAAATAGTGCAAAAAAAAAAAAAAAAAAGTATGTTGGGTTTGCAACCATTGAGAAATGCTTCTCAAATTCTCAGAACTATGCCAAAGAAAATCATGATGTTCACATCACACACTTAGATATACAAGACTATTTTTGGGTTTACCAATTAATAACACAATATTTACATTGATCACATCATACACTTGGATATACAAGATTTTTTGGGGGGTTCACCAATTAATAACATTATATTTACACTAACCTGGGGCTCCAAATCAATGACAACTCCCAATGTTTCCAACACATCTGCACTTCCACAAGCAGAAGAACTGGAACGGTTTCCTTGCTGCAAATCAGAAATAATGTCAGCTGCGTCCTTTTTATTTATTTATTTATGTTCCCCTTTTAATAGCATAATAGGGATCAAACTAACAACATTTTCAGGAAACAATATCTTATGAAAAAGGAGATTCACCTTAGCAACTTTTGCACCAGAAGCTGCAGCAAGAATTGAAGCACCAGTTGAGATGTTAACTGTGTTTGCACCATCACCACCTGTTCCAACAATGTCAACTACATCAACCATATCTTCAACCCTCACACTGTGTTTGATCATCGCCCTTGCCAATCCGACAATCTGTGCTTCAAAACATATATTGATCCCATCAAAATACGTGAAACGATTGACCTAGTTAAAAGAATAAAACAGATACTAAATTTTACAAGAAACAACTGGAGGAGTTACTTCTTCAAATGTTTCCCCTTTGGCTCTCAAGAGAACAAGAAAAGCACTGATCAATGCTTCATTAGCATCATTCAATAGAAACTCAAGAGAGGCTTCAGCTTCGTCCTCAGATAAATCTACCTTAGTTATTAGAGATTCAATCAACTGCAAGACCACAGAGATATTTTCCATCACTAATTAAAAGATAAAATCGAAGGTAAAAGCAAAACACCGGACCCAAATGAAATTAGCAAACAACTTCCAAACCTCCTTAAAGGATGCTATTGAATGTGAGGGACTGTGCAAAACCCGAGGTGCACTGGTCACAGAAGCCATTAAGCCCCTTTGCTTGATTTGAACGCCCGGCGCAGAGAAAAAACATTTATGGGTCTCAAATGGCTTCCCTGGAGGCCTCAAAATGGCAGAATAAAAGGCCGGAATGTGGACACCATGAGTTGCCATTACAAACTCGCTCAGAAAACTGGTCCGCAGCTCTTTGAGTCGAAACTACAAGATAAGGTAAATTTATGGGATGCCCCCGCAGCAGCAATGGTGATCAAGGTTGGATAACCTGTCAAAAACGTGATTGAATCGTCTGAGTAGCCGACACATAGGCAGAGTATGTAGAGATATTTGTAACGTAAGGTACCCCATAATCACAACCTACAGCAAAGAAGTCGATGTAGATTATGGTCCAGAAGACCAGAACAACATATTTGTAGTGTTCTGGAGGTAAATTCAAGTTTTAAAGAAGAAAAAAAAATTGGAAAGGAGATTGAAACAGGAAGCATTGCCATCCCCAGTAATCAAATTAAAATCTCCCGATCCTAAAGTAGACCGCATTGATTAGTGGAAGAGACTAAGACAAGAATTAGAGAAAATAATGAAGATTCTGAATGCAAAAAAAAGATTCAAGATCAGATCATACCTTCAGTCTCTCACTAGCAATAGAAATTCAATTATGGATCGCGGCTTGTTTTATAAGGATTGGCCGAAACAGTTCGAGCAAAGAATCAAACAGTGCAGCTTTTGCCACTTTTGGACAGTGGTAGCTGTTAAGTACCAGAAACAGAAAGTGAGTGACCTCCACTACCTCCATCACCGGTTTCCTAAATAAATAATAAATAATTTTAAACGGAAAAACAAATTCCCTCCAAAAGAGCCAAAATTGAAACTCTCGAGTCCCGTGACTCGTCGTCTTGACTTCTTTTGTCTTCCACGGTTCTACCTTACTAACAACATCATTCTTGTTCATCTTGTTTCTGCAGATAACTAGTATCCTTCCTTCCTAGTCTTAGAACTTTTCTAGGCCGTTTCCTGCAAATGAAATTTAGCTGCTCTCCCTGGGTTGTTGCAACCCCTTTGACAGCCAAAGAAACCGAATCTGAAAGGAAAAATACAATAAGCTAGGAGGGTATTTACAAACCCCAGAGGGAAGTGAATTATTTCATTTCTTTGGTTGCCAACAGGGTATTAGCTGCAACCCGAGCATCAGCCAAATTTTTTTCGTTACGAGCCATCATATCGGCTCAAAGAAGGTTTGTGAAGCATAAAATACTGAAATGGATCCATTACGTGGTAAAATTGTAATTATGTAAAGTTTAGGGTTTTCAGAATTTAATAAGAGATATCATGAAGACTGGTGTATAATCACTACAATGTAACGTGTTTTCTGGCTTAGGCATTTAGGCCAAATCATGTTATGTATGATTATTTGCTTAATTTCTTCCTCATATTACCTAGAGGATGGGAGGGGGAACCCTAGACACAAGCAAAGGAGATGTAGAGAGTGGTGTAAATTGTTTCTCTAACTAAGTGAAAAAATCTTTGATTTTCTTAGGTGGATCAGTGGATGTTGACATTTGTACCAAACCATGTTTAATGTCCCCATACTGTTTGTGATTTTTTGCTTGATTTCTGCCACGTGGTTATGCATACGTTTCCATTTCATATCTACTCTTACCTTTATTTATTATAGGATGAGCAAAATCAAACACATTTGTTCCTAATACTTTCTTTTGTGCGAAATACATCTTCATTTCTAAGTTTGTATAGAGGGAAAGCAATAAACATTTGAAAATTAACCCAATGGATGAGAGTTACTTGTCAGAGTTGAGTCTAGGACTCTAGGTTAATAAAGAGCCCTTTTGGCATCCAAAAGTATCTGAAACTTTATGTAGTTAATTGTCTAAGAGCCTGTTTGGTATCTTTCCAAAAAAATGTTTCTATCATTTTTTTGTTCTATTGGAATGAAAAAACTAAAAAAACTGTTTGACAACCTTATGATGTGTTTCAATTTTTTTGAAATAAAAATTGGGAAAAAAACGATTTGGAGGCCAAAAGATGGAACGACAAATTGTCGTTCTGTCCGTGTAGTTTTGTTCCAAACTTGTAAAAAGAGGAACGATTTTGAACCCTCGTTCCCGATAAAATCACTCACCCTCTTCACCTCACCTTTTCACCTTTGTGCACACAGAACTGGAGAAGAACGATCGCTAGAGAAGAAGCACGACCAACCTTCACTCCTCGACACAGCAGGTACATCTTTGATTTCTTTCTTCATCTTCATTCTTCTTCTTCTTCTTTGCTATTCTCTATTTCGCATAAACTCTAACCAAAAGGTTCTTGTATGGTTCTTCTCAAGGGAGAACTCCGCTACTCATCTCTGCTCGTCAATCACCTCTGGAAGTCTCAGATCTCATTTGTGAAGACTCAGATCTCTACTCGTTTTCGCTCAAATAGATAAGGAGAATTTAACAATTTCTTCTTTCGTTAGCTTCTCTGCTGATTCCTCATTGAGTTGAATTTATACACTTTAATGAGGTGGATAATTCCCATTAGTTGATGTTGAAGAAAGTTTCCATTCAGATCTGAAATTTCATCTAGAGATTCTAGAAAAGGCAAATTTTGTGCCCTGTTTCAGAATTTTCTTTAGTTTTTTTTGAGATTCAATTGCTAACCCAAGGCATTGCAATAGTCTTGCAGAGTCAGTTTCAATATATTTGCTTCTTGTGATGTAGCAGAGCCAAAAAGTTATAATTTCTTCCAATCTTTAGCCCATAACATGAAAGGTGTGAAAAGATTTGTGTTCTAAAAGAAATATATCTTGAATTAGCTAGTTTGTTGGTCACATAAGCAGATTGATTTGGAGATATGATCTTTGAGAGAATTTGCTTCATTCTGTTGACTAAAAGCTTGGCTATGATTTTATGGACATAAGACAATGGTACTGAACATCAAATTGAATCCTCTTGATTAGATTTTGGACTTAAAACAAATAATAGAATGGTTAATCTGTTTAGAAGAGCAGCCATCAAGAAAGAAAAAAAAAATCCTTTTTGCTTCCTGTACAAGTCTACAACCTCTGAAGCAAGAGCCTGACAACAGCTTCTGTCAAATTATGTACCCTTAAAAGTAAAAGACATCAGGGTCTTAGGGAGGAATTGGGTTTGACTCCCTACTCACAAATCACAAATCACAAATCAAATTTCAGATTTCAGATTAAAAAACTCAACTCAACCTTATTCTTATTAGAAATACCTTGCTGATCTAGGAAACCTTACTTCAGCTTTAAGGAACAAACCACTGTAATAGACCCGGTTCAGCCCTACCCTATTCCGATATGTTGTTGACCAGATGCAAATATATGAAACAAACGTGGTTTGCATTTTGGAAGAGTTCAAAAACTAGTTTATAAATTTGACTTTCATTTACGTTTGGACAAAAACATAACTAAAATTTCATTTGTTCAGATAAGATATATGCTGTTTGAGTTGGATTTCAGAAAAGTGTACTAAAACTAAGGAAACATAGCATGTGAATTGGAAAATGAAGTATTTTGTCTTTGCAATTATTGATGTTTTCTCATCCTTTGGCTCATCTTGTTGAAGCAGCACTTTTTTATTACTCCTTAAGTTTGTTGTTGTTAGGATTTTGGTAGTACCTCAAGATTGAACCCTTTAGCTGGAGGGATACTAGATTGGAAGATCTTTGTCTTATGGTGCTTATATTACTTTTTGTTTCTTTAGTACAAAAAATTGTTATTCTGGGAAATTTTTCAAAGCTGATTTTCCTGCATGTATGTAAGTTTTATTTACAAATGTTTGTATCATATTCAAAAGATGAGCTTTGTTATTTCTTTTTTTAGTACTTTGTCTTTGTTATTCATAATGAATTAGAAAAGGAAACATTATTGGTTAAGTTAATTGATGACAACTAAATTGAAGTTTGAGATACATATTGGGCTTTCTCTCTCAAAATTGCATTGATTTTATAATCTTGTATTTTTGAAGAATGTATAATAACCCAGTATGCTAACTTTTTACGCGAACTTATAATGTCTAAATATTATGTCTGAAAGTAGTATCTCTATCGTTAAGTGGTCAGAACTTGAGACCCCTGTTTTCATTGAAGCAATGAAATAAGCTGTAAAAAATGCTCAGTATGATACCGACAGAGATTGCACATAACCCGAAATACTACCTTTTTTCAAGGTAAATATGTTAATATGATACATGTTTGTAATTAAATATATGAATATTTATATTTTTATATGTAGTGACCATTTAATTGTCAATATATGTCATAGCATTGTATTGGCGTCATAGATGATACTCACATCCATGCAGTAGTTCCAAGAGAGGATCAAACTTGATGTAGGAATCGGAAAGTGACAGTAATTTCTATGTTGCCCTAATTCAACTGGGATAATTTATTTCAACAATTGATCTATACCTATAGATAATTTTAGAATTTTTTTTTTTTTAATTTGATGTTAAATTTCAACCCTAATCAAATCTATTATTTGATATAGGCTGACAACCATGGATGTGGTGTGTTTGTATGGTTGAAAGATGAAATGCATATCTCTACCATACAACATATGTTATTTTCAAAAAGCTCAACATCAACAGCATCCACACCACCATCCACTTCAAACGAGTACATGAAAGGATATCTGGAATGGACACTTAAAGGATTAGAGGACCAAACAAATAAAATGAAATACATCCTCCGTGCATTCAAGTCCTTAGACTTGAACAAAAAGTGAAAATTTGAGGAATTATCTAATAATTAACTTGAACAAGGCATTGTTAATTCTGTACTTTATTCATCATTTTGAAACTATTTTTTTTTATTTGGTATGTAATACTTTATTGTCCCAAAGGATTAGTAATTTCTAAACCTATTTTAATGTTATTTCTATAATTATTGAAAAAAAAAAAAAAGTTTCTCAAACAAGCTTTACCAAACGCCAGAATTGTCATTTTTCTGTTCTAAAACTGTTCCAGAAACAAATTCACCAAACAACTTTAAATCGTTTAAAAACGGCATTTCGACATAGAAACTGCAAAAACGAAACGAAATTTCTGGAACAGAAACGATATCAAACGGGCTCTGAGTTCTTGATTGAATTAATAACACAACTATTAATCTTAAATAAAAAATAAAAAAATAGGGAGAGGAAATCAGCATATCCACATTTGCCGAAAAGTATGTTGGAAGGGTTTTGTGTCAAAGCTGATTGATGCTTTCGGATAATCAATTTTCACAGATTCTGTGGGGAGCCTCTGCTACAATATGAATGTTCTTGTAGAGCTTCTATCTTCTCCTTTTGGAAGATTCATCTCCATCCCGGAGATCAGATCGATAAAAAAAGATGTGTATCCTTGCATTTCTTGGTTAATGCCCCCAAAAGCCGTTGGGATCCTTGCAGGATATCCATGAATAATGATTTGGCTAACAGAGGATGCATTACAATAAAGAACAGTTGTACAACATAACTTGTTCTACCAAAAGCAGAAAACATACAACATAATTTCCTGAGCTTTCTAATATAGTAGACAATGCTAACAGCAGATAGTTAATTACTCAGCGGAAATTGAAAACCAACAGCAAAATAAAGGAAGTTCCAAGAACATTATATTTGGAATTTATCATTTATGCTGCTGCAATGATGTAGTTGATTGCTTGTTTGCATATGCCGGTCATTGTCTCTCCAGGTCCATAAACCTGTATGAGGAAACAACGAAACTGAAATAGTTTTATGAGAAAATCTTCAAGCATTCTAAAAATCTAGTGGTCTCAGGCGGTGTTTCTTTATTGTAGCACGTAAAAGGGGAAAATCTACTGGCATCCAAGGGAGATCAGTTTTTGAATTCAAAATTCCCCTTGAAAATTATAAAGTTTTCATTTGCTCTAAAAATAAAAAATCTTACCAAAAACACAAGAAAATATAAAAACTTTTTTTTTCCTTCTCTTTTAATGAGAACCAAACATACATATTTTCTTATTTTCTCACAATTTCATCTCTTTTAATTGCTTTTCAATTTTTTTTTTCTTTTCTTCTCTCGAGCCATTTCACCAATTTTGGGTTGGTGACACTATAGCATGTTTCCCCTGAAAGGAACCAGGGATTGAGAGGGTTTCCTATCGTCTCACATCGGCAACCGGAGGTTTTTGGAGTGATAAGGAGACCATAGTATATGGCCAAAAGAATAGATTTACAACATAATGATGATAAAACAATTTAGACAACTGAGAAATCAAGACCCATAACTGCAAAACCGAAATTTGTTCACTGATGTGTATCTCAAGGTATAAGAAAATTGATCGTGAACACTTAATTGGTGATAAGTAATAAGCTACATTTGGTGCAACCAAGAAGCTAAACAAAAATTCATACTCGAAAACTGACTACCACCCACGGAGCAGCTATCTCAGACCTTGATAGCATATTTCCTCATTGGGAAATACATCTCTTTCTTCTTCTGGCTCTCTGTCTTCAGTGAATCCTGAAAATAAAAAATGAGAACCAATATCCAAATTAGAAGCCAACCCATGTATATTGACATATGTAATTGTGAATATGCCTCCTTCATGCTTGGTGTTTTTAACACATGCGTGTGCATACCACCTACTACATTGTTGCAAAACCAAAATAATCTGCAATCTGAATGTTATTACCGTCATAGTCTGAAAAAGTTCATTATAGTTAATTATTACTTCGGGGGTTAGATCGGCAAGAATTGCATACATCAATTAAATATTCAATGGGAACCCACAAATATCCATAAGCAATCACACTATGTCTGATTCCAACACCCCCAATCCATCCCAA
>NC_056560.1:9075427-9094512 GCF_013358625.1 Macadamia integrifolia | reverse complement strand
ATATGAAAAAAAAAAAAGAAGAAAAAGAAAAAGAAAAAGAAAAAGAAAAGAACGAAAGAAAGAAGATAAGAATTGTAAAGTAGAAGACCATCCAAATATCCAAGGGTTATTCCTTACATTGGAATGATGACAGATAACTAGAGTGTTAGAAATAGGACATGGATCAAATTCTTGCCCCAGGTCCTTGACATGATAAACATGTTGGTCACAGTTGGTCTTATTTAACTTTCCAAGTGTCACCTCATAAGAAAAGATGCAAAGTCTGTTCCACCCAAGGGCTTCAAGATCACAACCTGCTTATATCCAGAGAGAAGTTACCTATCACCATCATGTGTATAAGGAAGTGATCTTGTAGGACAATCACTAGTATGTCAACTGCAGCTGAGTTTCATACGCTTGGTGCACTTGGTGTGCAAAGGAAACAAAGCAAGAGAGATGGGGTAGTTGGGTTTTGGAACTAGCTGCTGAAAGCACTGTTATTTACAACAGTCCAGAACCATTCATCACTATTGTTGGTTGCTTGTGGCGACTAAGTGTAGCAGTTGCATGCACGCATTCTCTTGTTTTGAATATTTTGAACCATTCATCACTTTTGTTCAACGTCTTGTCTCTCTATCCTTTCTCCTTTTTGAACCATCTTTCAACCTCACCAAGGAAGCAAAAAAACAAAGGATCATGAAAAGGGCTATCCTTTTATCTACTAAAAGCATGGGAAAGAGGAAGCACCTTTTCCTTCTTTGTAAGACTTAATGGCAAAGACCATAGAATTTATATTTTCACATAAAATAATCCATTAGGAAAAGAAGAAACACAAAACTAAAGAAAGTGGCAATCAAATAATTTTGCCTCTGCCTTTCTTAAGTCAAATCTTCTCTTCCATTAACTTCATTTTTGCTCTTTATGCCCACAAGAAAATATTCTCCAACCTTAATCATAAGCCATGATAATTCATTTCCTTTCGGCAAGAACCTAATCTGCAAATGAATGAAACGATTCATGTAATAGTCCTCAAATTATATATTATATCCCAATAGATGGAAACTCAAAAGACAAAAGGCATAAGAGTTTCTAGGAGATTAAGAAGCACCCGTAGATGATGTTTCTAGTATTCACCTCCAATGGTAATAGCCCTGTATTGCCAAGATCCATGGTTTGTTTTAGTTCACCTTCAGGCCAGCTGTATACATGTAAATATCTTCCATACAGACCATCTGAAACATGCTGAGGATTGAATCCTTCTGTGAAAGCAGCCGGAGCTCCCCACGAAGAGCTTATCATAATCCCATGGCGTGGTTGGTACCAGAAATCATATCCAAAGAGTGGACTATGGCCTGGTTTCTCCCACCTGGTTGGTTGAGAGAAATTATGCAGTAAGAAAATCATGATGACCAACATGCAATTAACATAAGCTGAAAATATTGAGTTATTTAACAATGTCGTGAAATGCTTATACACTTTCTCAGGATAATTTTGTGAAAAGTCAGCCACCTTATCTAGCATGTTTATCTTCAATTAAACAAGAAAATTGCAACATTGCATTATTAAGAGAGATATGATCATTTTGGGAATCTGGACCTCCTTGGCATAGGAATCCAGAAAAATGATGACTTTATGCGAGATGGTGAAATGACTCAATAGGTAAGAAACAACAAAAGGAAACCTAATATTCACATCTAATAAAATTTTTTACTTTTGGCACCATTGCTCCCACACAGGAAACAGACACCCAGAACTCAATAACCATTGCTACCACTGCTACTTCCACCTTTTAACAGACCACCCCATTGTAGGGAGAGAGAGACAAAGAGAGAAGCTCCAAAAGGCAACCCAAAGTCTTTTTAAGGGTGATAATTACATGAGCATACCTATACACAAGGTGAATATATATCTACGGTAGTCAAAGAGAAGACTTCAGCATATAACCCAATATAAAGGATAGACTAAAAATATAAAGCAAAAGAGGGGGACCAAGTGTTCGACAAAATGGGCCACTTATGAAGGACGCATTCCATTAATCTTGCAAGCTCTAGAAACTTTTAAAGATCTGGATGAGGCCTTGAGGCCGTGGGAAGAGAGCCTCAATAATAAGGAGAGGAGCATTATTATCAAGGGGCAGTCGAGTTGGGAAAGAGCTCTTGAGATCTTTGAGTGGTTTAAGAGAGGCTGCTATGAACTAAATGTGATTCACTATAACATCATGCTTTGGATTCTGGGAAAAGCACAGAGATGGCACCAGATTGAGAGCCTCTGGGAAGAAATAGAGACCAAAAAAATAATACCCCCAAACTTTACCTATGGAACTTTGATTGATGTTTATGGCAAAGGTGGTCTCAAGGAAAAATGATTCTTCGGCTGGAAAAGATGAACAAGCAAGGGATGGAACCTGATGAGGTAACCATGGGTATTGTGCTCCAAACCTATAAGAAGGCTGGAGAGTTTGAAAAGGCTGAGCAATTCTTTAAGAAGTGGTCATCTGGTAAAATACCTAATGATGGAGGAAGAACTTCCACGGCTAGTGCTATAAACAGTTCTGTGTATCAACCTAATACCTCTTTCAGTTCATACACATATAATAATTTGATTGACACGTAAGGGAAAGCTGGTCAACTTAAGGAAGCATCTGATACTTTAACTTGGATGCTAAGGGAAGGGATTGTCCCAAACACACTGACTTTCAATACAATGATTCACATCTGTGGGAGCCATGGCCTGTTTGAAAAAGTGGCTTCCTTGATGCAGAAGATGGAAGAACTCCAATGCCGTCCAGACAAAAGAACATATAACATTCTTGTTTCTCTCCATGCCAGCAAATTTCTTTGCAAAGATGAAGGCAGCTTGCCTTGAGCCAGACCCTGTGAGTTACCGTACCCTCCTATATGCATTCTCTATAAGGCATATGGTTACGGAAGCTGAATCCCTTGTCTCTGATTAGTCTTTAGAGAGAGAGATACCTCGTCGGGGACTGCAAATCCCTGTTCAAACCACATCAGCCAAAGCCCCTGCTCGTATTATGATATCACAAACCTAGGTTTGAGAAAGGGCCGTAAGTCACTGTACATTCAGATATAGAGAGAGAGAGAGTGAGAGAGATGATTTGGAAGAATTCTTAAATGGTTTCAGAGATCAATCGATTTAACCAGTATTAGATCTCAACAACAAGAACATAGATCGTCAAAAACATGTCTCTCTCACAATTAGTAAGTTCGGGGACGGCAATAATACGGGAACGGATATTTACCGCAATTAAATGAATTCTATGGTAATAATACGTTTCAAATAATCCGGTGTAATAAAACACGTACTGCAATGATACGGTACGTGTTTAAAACGTGTTTAATACATGTTTAAAACTTGTTCAATACGATTGCTCTGTAAAAATCGTGGACTAAATATGATTGTTTGAAACTAAATTCTAATCTACCATGCTTTTCAGGATACTAAAATCCAATCTAATTTTCTAATTTGAAATTATTTTCTATTCTTTTGAATTTTCACATTTAATATTAATTAAATTTAATCCCTAAAAAAGGTATGGTAGAAAGAACTAAGACAGAATCCTTATGACCTACCAAAAATTAAACCGAACCAAGCATTAAGATTGAACCCAGGTATGAACAGATATAAAGACCCATTTCTCTGTTACTTCTCTCTCTCTCTCACTCACACACACACACAAAGCTCTCTCTGTTACCCATTCTTGCGCCGAAGCTCGCTGAAAGCTGTCTCCCAATTTAGGGTTTTTGTTCCCCATTCTTGCGCCTGAAGCTCTCGATCTTGACAGGGTTCAGAATAAAGGAGAGAATTAGAGCTACGGTCCAATGATTGAAGAAAAAAGACGAAATATGAGCATGTTTCAAGAGATCTGAATCGGATCAGATATTGAGAGTGGAGAATGAGAGAGGGTGCATCAAGGGTGTCTCCGCAAGAAGAAACGTTGGCGATTGGTGATCCACGAGGGTTGAATGGGCGGGAGATCCTTTCCTCCTTGAGGAACCCCACCTCATTCCAAGGACTATGGTTTCGATAGTGGTTGCGGAAGAGATAGAGGAGGATGTGGTTCAGGGTGCTGTGGTGACTGTAGGATTGAATGTCAATGAGACGGTGGGCTCGGGTAGGGTATCTAACCAGCCGCTCCGTTCTTTTGTTGTTGCGGTGGGACGATAGTATTGCCCTCAGTGGACAATTTGCCAACTCCTTTGAGGGATGGAAATTTAACTAATATCAAGATTCCGTAGGCTGCATAATTAGGTTTAAGAGTTTCTAATCCGGTTTTGGTGGAGCTTCCTCTCTCTTCGAATCTGAGCCGTCCACCTCAGCTTGACCACGTATCGTCTTCTGCAGGTGAAATAACACAGAATTGCATGATGCAAGAATAACAGAGGATTTCGATCCACACATATATATATATATATATATATAAGTTGTTATTCAAGTAACAAGGTTGGGTTACAATTGGAAAAATAAGTGGAGAGGAAGGATCCATGTACCTAACCCATGTAATTGGAATAACATTGAATTGTTATTATTCATGTAATTACAAAGGTGGGTAAATTTTGAATAAATAACATATTGGTGAATAAAATACGTTTTTTTATTGATTGGTGGAAGCTATAAAAGGATGAGTAATATGGGGCTTCATGGACCTCGTCCTCTTGTTACAATCTCACACCATCCAAGGGGTGTGGGTCTACAAGAGATCATGGTTCTGGAGAGGATCGGGCCTCAAACTAGATATTTCATTTTCTTTAGGGTAATTTACAAGGCCACCCCTTGGAGAATGCCAGTATTATAGGAGCATCCCCTCTCTTTCACCAAATTAGACTCAACCCCCCTACCGTCAATTAATGTTAAAAAATATATTAAGAACGCTGACATCAGCAATTCATATTTTTTTCTTAATACCATTTTGCCCTTAAAAATAATGAAATATCAAAATTACCCTTACCCTTACCCTTACCGTTGATAATTTGATACCAAACCCTTGTGGTCCCAAATCGATTTCACCACAACCCTTCCGGCGACGGCGAAAGCTATGTATGGCCTCAATCTTACAACCTTCAAAACCCTGAATCGGTACACTTAGGGCATTAATTTCTTCGGAAACTCTTCTCATTCGAAAGTCTAATTGGTGTTTCTATATCAATTTCCGCATTCCTTGCATTATCGAATCGAGATCTTTGTTCTTCAGACATTTATCTCATCTTCCCCAAAATTTTCAATATTTTTTGTCTGGGAGAAATCAATACTAAAATTCTTTGAGCTTTCTTGAATTCATTTGTCCCAAAAACTCTGTACCGGCCGCAGAAATCTGATTTCTTTGAGGCTTCATCGAGCAGTGCCAAGAGAGATTGGGAGTTTCTATAATCTGTGTCTTTTTCATATTGTGCCTTGTTTTACTCTTGAAACCCTAATCTGTAGAAAACTCTTGGTTTTTGTAGAAACTAGAGACCCCAAACTTCTAGGAAATCCTAATCTTGCAAAGTAATTGCTATTTATTTTGTCTCTATAAAAATTTACCTGGAAATCTGTAGTAGTTTCTGGTATAGGAGTGTTGATCTCAATTTTTTTTTTCTTGGTTTGAAACCCTAATATTCTCTGAGAAATTTTAATTACTTGACTAGCTGTTTGTCTTCTCTCCCAGTTCCGAGTAATTAATATTCTGAGCCTGCAATTCAAATTGCCCTAGGCTTCTATGGAAACTGCGGCGCTTTGGACACCTTAGTTTGCCGATATTTTTTCACAGCTGCCGCTCATCTGAGATCTCGACAGAAATGGTGGGAGGTGGAAGCAAAAGGGACGACGGCCCCATTGGGATAAATAGTACTAATGTTTTTGCTGCTCTTGGAAGACTATGCAAAAAGAAGAAATCAGACAAGGACCATGGATCGTCAAAGAGCAAGGGATCTTCAAGAAGCCAAGCAAAGGAACAGGAGCAGCAGGTTTTCTGGAAAATCAACGACGAAAGAGAGGGAGAAAGGGGTATTTTTGAGAAATCAACGGCTCGAAAGAGAGAGAGAGAGAGAGAGAGGGGTAATTTTGCGATAATAAAATAATGGTGTTTTACTCATAAGAGCAAAATTGTCATTTCATTGCATCACTTAACAGAGACTGACGATAGGGAGTCTGAGTCTAATTTGATGAAAGTGAGGGGTGTTCCAACGGGCATTCTCCAGGGGTGGCATTGTAAATTACCCTTTTCTTTATTAGGATCTTGACATTTAAAATGATATTTCGGTAATTTCATCAGATACTACCTGCCCACCCCTGTGCAAATCGCCGCTGCAACCATCTACAGCCTCCTACTCGACCAAGATAAGAGACAAGCGACCCATCATCATCTTCCTATTCTTCTTCTTCTTCTTTTCTTTCTCTGATCTTCCTCTCTCCCTTGTCTGTCAGTGGCTATGGCTTCAGGTGCCGTCACCGGAAACAGAGACTTAGGTAAAAACACCTTGTCCACCTCGTAAACACTCAATGGGAATTCCTGTCTAACAACTTTGTAGAGTGGCGTTTTGAAAACGCCGCTAGAGACAGTCAATCGGTTGTGTATCTCTTGCACCATATTGACTAGTTGCCTGAGTTCTCACTGGGTTGCTTACCGTTTGAAAACCAGCCAAGCTAAAGTAGTGAGGCAACGCATGGTACAACGAAAGCTCCACTCGTTGTTGGTTAGAGAAGCTATTGATTGTAACTGGCTTGAGGTTGTTGAATGCATTATCGGTCGGAGCAAAAGCCATCAAGCCTTGGCCGTTGGAGTTGTTGAGCTGGTTTTCGATCTGATAAATTACTTGGGTGCTTTGTAGGAGACGAATGAAGGAGGTGTATTGACCACCAGTCACAAGGATAGCTGTGAGATTGACAAGGCTGGATTCCGGTGCCCATGCCTACGGCTTTTTCCTGAGGAATGACTAGGAAGAGGCATAGTATCAAAGTTGGTAGAATGGCAGCCAAAGGAGAAATGGATGTCATTGAGATGGTAGTAATAGATTAGTAGTCTAGACTCTAGATGGTGGTGGTGGTGGTGGTGGTCGTGAGTGTGGAAGAGATATGGGAATGAGCAAATTATATGGGATAAGTTGGTGGAGCTGAACTGAACCGCCAAAGGGTTGATGAGTTCATGTTGTTGGGCATGAGCTTTCTATGGAGTTTTTTTTTAGGTAGAAGCTTTCTTCGGAGTTGGAAGCAAATTATTAAGAAAAGAAAAATTAAAGGATAACCTAAAGTAGTGGATATCATGTAACAAAATCTTCCACAATTTCATTAGTTATTTATTAGAGAAAGTTTTCCTCCACCGCAAACCGTAAAGGGTTCAACCATCATCTTAGGGAAGATTATTTGACATAATCGAAAATGCCCTTTGTGTTGTGCATTACATTCTCTTGTTCATTTGAAAGTCGTGATCAATGGATTCCCTTCACAGTAGCTTAAGGGAAAGGTAGTCCTTATTTATAAACTTTTCTTTTTTATCAGTCGATGTTGATATTTCGGTTATCCTTCGGAATCATGTATCAATTCTTACCCACCGCACATCATTGCGTTTAGATCATCAGCTCCCCCCCCCCATCCTCTCAGGTGATGAAGCCGTTTAGGATAAAAATCGTCTGTTTTTCTTCATCCTGTTTTGCTATGTTTTGCTACCTGCAGAAGAGGACACGTGTCCAGTTTTGCATCAACGGTCAAGATTAGATTGGTTTGAAAGGGTTGTTAAATATGGTTTAAATAGATGACTCAAACCAACCATTTTTGAACCGGTCCTTTACCAAACAACTCATTCGCAGGTTTGAATTTCAAATCCCTAAAACCCATTTTTGAATTTCATTCCCCGCTGGTTGCTTTCTCTCTGAGAAACCGTCTCTCTGTCCCTCACTTCACTCGAAGCTCACGAATGGAAATCTCCTGCAGGTTGCCCTCTCTCGCACGACGCGCTCTCTCTCATCCGTCTCTATGTCCCTCACATCTCTCGCTGCTCAGAGAGAAAGCAACCAGCGGGGAATGAAATTCAAAAATGGGTTTTAGGGATTTGAAATTCAAAAACCTGCAAATGAGTTGTTTGGTAAAGGACCAGTTCAAAAATGGTGGTTCGAATCATCCATTTAAACCGGATTTAATAACCCTTTCAAACCAATCTAATCTTGACCGTTGGTGATGCATCATCCACGTGTCGCGCTCTGCACCTAGCAAAACATGGAAAAACAGAAGATTGGAAAAACAGAGGATTTTTATCCGGGGAGGGTAGGGGAGAACATGCAGCTCCTTATCCACCATCCATGGTTCCAATGTTTGACAAGTCAAATCATTAAAATCGGTGTGGGTGGGTAGAAATATTTATGGGTTCCTTGTTCTGTAAAAAGGATAAGAGAAAAACACTTACTCCTTAAAGGGATAAGGAAAACAGAAATTAAAATCAATTTACAAATATCGATAACCCAAAAGCCAAAGCAGTTATGTTGGTTTATTGCATATAGTATATAATTATAAATTGTAGCCCCCCTGCAAGCTCCTAGTCATGGCGGATCCAGGCAGGGTTTAACAGTGGTCCACCGGCTTCCATGGTGTAATATCTCCTGAGCCTTCCATAGATTCGATCACTTAATTTTAAATTTCTTCATTTATAATCTGTTGCGTTACATTCCACCGGATCATGTTGATTTCTGGGCCCTGCATTAATTGCTATGGTTTTTCATAGGATTCCGTCTTCAACACCATCAATTTGAACCAACCATGCTGGTAGCTACTTCTCTCTCTTCCTGTGATTATCACGAACCAAATGCAAAAAGGAAGGGCACATCAGGGTACGAACAGAACTGATCCAGATTATCAATCTGCAAGTCTAAAATAGATCCCGAACCAGACATCTTCAATTACCTTGGAGATGCGTATCCAAGACTCGAGGTTCTTGAGAGCTTTCCCCGAGTGATGTGTTTCTCTGGCCAGGGCTACACCTTCACTCAGGCTCCTCACGCGCCCACTCACTAACAGAGCTGCTGCTGCGTTTAGTATCTGTTCAATTGTTCATGAAAAATAGGAGAAATGATCTCTCAGAGGTATGTGACCAGCAGTGACCCAATAATACGCTTTCTAATACCTTTAAAGTAAAGAGGATTTTATATTTTGATAATTTAATGACATTTCTGTGCTCCTTCAATCAAACTCTTGTAGGAGAAACCACAGAAAGAACCTGCCTGGTACCTTCTTTATCATCTGATCAAAAAAATTGTTCAAAGTTTTCCTTTTAATTTTTCTTTCCCAAAACCCATTTAATTTGGTGCCTAAATATTCCTATCAAAAATGGCATTGCACAAAAGACTTACAAATGCATCTGCAATAGATCCTTTCTCCCCTGATAGAACACGCCTCAGTACCTCTGCATTATAATCTGGGCCTCCTCCTTTCAAGCTTTCCAGTGTACATCGTTGCATCCCAAAATCCACTGTATACATCAAGCATTAGGGTCTGGTTAGAATCTCAAAACTATGGAGTGGAAGAGAGAGCAATAGGTAAAAGCAAGGGGACTTTGACCTCTGTTCAGTGTAATATTAGAACCATAAACCGAAACAAACTAGTAATAGCAAGAAATTTACATGGATCAAAAGAAAACTTCTCAATCTTTTCAGGAGTAACATCAAGGGCCACGCCAGGTCCTGCCAACATAGGTATAAAAGCAATAGGTTTGTAAGTCCTCTTTCTGTTGCAAAATAGAGAATAAAAGATAAGAAATAGGCCATGAAAACAGCAGAGGCAATGAGAGCAAATTTTAGATAAGAACTTCCCGAAGACTGAATCATAAAAAGAAAGGGTACTACCAAGAGGACTCATTTCATCTAAACCCTCTGAATTTACAACCAATGCCCTCTTCATGCCAAATCTTTGCAGTGCTTTAGCCATTTTTGTGACCTATGCAAGAATTCAACATATAATTAGAAAATTAAATGAAAAGGACAATGCCATAATAAGCTGAAAAAAATTGGAGCTGAAGTCTATTTCTGCTGAACTTGGATCAAACACAATCAATATAAAGAGGTAAAAGTAAAGCCAATAGTGATGAAAAGAAACCTAATACTGTTATCATTCATTATATAGAACTTACTAAATCTTCCTTGTATACACCAACAACTGCAAAAGGTACCCGTGCTGGATTCAACATAGGACCCAAGATATTGAACACAGTTTTCACTTTAAGCTTTTTCCTCACAGGACCAACTATTTTCATTGCCGGATGGTACTTTGGAGCCATCATGAAACCAATGCCTGATTCCTTTACACATCTCTCTACACCCTAGTTCCATAATAAAAGGGAAAAAAAATCTAAAAAAATTATATTTGAAAAAAAAAACAATGTTAACACACAAAAGTTCACATGCTCTTTGAATACAATAAAGAATTCATTAAATGGTTAGAGAACACTCAAAAGGTCCACTTTGGAGGTTCTTTATCTAACTCTATGAAAACCCCATAACCAAAAATTCACCTGTCGTAGTTGCAAGAAACTGAACGCAAGGCATTCTCATGTGAGGCCTGTTACTTACCATTGTACTAACTGTAAAAATTATTGACCAGATATAGTACGAAATAACCTCATAGAGCATAAGTGAGAGGAAATTGTCAGCTATAGTGCAGTTAGGGATACTATGATAGAATTCATTAAAAAGAAAAAACAATTATCCATGTCATATAATGCCCGTCATGGTTTTATAAGAAATTGAAAGCCAATAAAACAGAATTTGTATTCAAGCACGCTGGATAATTAATGTGTTATATAATCTCTAAATAAATACACTTGCAACAACAAATTAATACTGAGTTTTAATATGTCAGGCAGGTAAAAGAATTTTCACTTGAAACATAAGTGGACGCACGCCTGACAACCATTCCAGGGAGTCCAGGTAAAATAGTCTATTTTGTCGTATGAATAAAGCTAGGTGTAGAGTGATATAACTCATGCTTTTTTTGTTCGATGTGACTAAACTGGATCCCTGCAGAACCCATTGAAGAACTAACAGACTCCAGCTTCTTATGTCTCAAATATTGTACAATGAGGTTCAATAATTTCTTCTGAGAAACAAAGAAGGCTTCCTTCCACTTTTATGGTCAGTTGCAGTAGGGCTGTTTCTTGATAATTTTTCAAACCTCCTGTAGAAATAGTGCAAAAAAAAAAAAAAAAAAAAAAAAAATATGTTGGGTTTGCAACCATTGAGAAATGCTTCTCAAATTCTCAGAACTATGCCAAAGAAAATCATGATGTTCACATCACACACTTAGATATACAAGACTATTTTTGGGTTTACCAATTAATAACACAATATTTACATTGATCACATCATACACTTGGATATACACGATTTTTTGGGGGGTTCACCAATTAATAACATAATATTTACACTAACCTGGGGCTCCAAATCAATGACAACTCCCAATGTTTCCAACACATCTGCACTTCCACAAGCAGAAGAACTGGAACGGTTTCCTTGCTGCAAATCAGAAATAATGTCAGCTGCGTCATTTATTTATTTATTTATGTTCCCCTTTTAATAGCATAATAGGGATCAAACTAACAACATTTTCAGGAAACAAAATCTTATGACAAAGGAGATTCACCTTAGCAACTTTTGCACCAGAAGCTGCAGCAAGAATTGAAGCACCAGTTGAGATGTTAACTGTGTTTGCACCATCACCACCTGTTCCAACAATGTCAACTACATCGCCCATATCTTCAACCCTCACACTCTGTTTGATCATCGCCCTTGCCAATCCGACAATCTGTGCTTCAAAACATATATTGATCCCATCAAAATACGTGAAACGATTGACCTAGTTAAAAGAATAAAACAGATACTAAATTTTACAAGAAACAACTGGAGGAGTTACTTCTTCAAATGTTTCCCCTTTGGCTCTCAAGAGAACAAGAAAAGCACTGATCAATGCTTCATTAGCATCATTCAATAGAAACTCAAGAGAGGCTTCAGCTTCGTCCTCAGATAAATCTACCTTAGTTATTAGAGATTCAATCAACTGCCAGACCACAGAGATATTTTCCATCACTAATTAAAAGATAAAATCGAAGGTAAAAAGCAAAACACCGGACCCAAATGAAATTAGCAAACAACTTCCAAACCTCCTTAAAGGATGCTATTGAATGTGAGGGACTGTGCAAAACCCGAGGTGCACTGGTCACAGAAGCCATTAAGCCCCTTTGCTTGATTTGAACGCCCGGCGCAGAGAAAAAACATTTCTGGGTCTCAAATGGCTTCCCTGGAGGCCTCAAAATGGCAGAATAAAAGGCCGGAATGTGGACACCATGAGTTGCCATTACAAACTCGCTCAGAAAACTGGTCCGCAGCTCTTTGAGTCGAAACTACAAGATAAGGTAAATTTATGGGATGCCCCCGCAGCAGCAATGGTGATCAAGGTTGGATAACCTGTCAAAAACGTGATTGAATCGCCTGAGTAGCCGACACATAGGCAGAGTATGTAGAGATATTTGTAACGTAAGGTACCCCATAATCACAACCTACAGCAAAGAAGTCGATGTAGATTATGGTCCAGAAGACCAGAACAACATATTTGTAGTGTTCTGGAGGTAAATTCAAGTTTTAAAGAAGAAAAAAAATTTGGAAAGGAGATTGAAACAGGAAGCATTGCCATCCCCAGTAATCAAATTAAAATCTCCCGATCCTAAAGTAGACCGCATTGATTAGTGGAAGAGACTAAGACAAGAATTAGAGAAAATAATGAAGATTCTGAATGCAAAAAAAAGATTCAAGATCAGATCATACCTTCAGTCTCTCACTAGCAATAGAAATTCAATTATGGATCGCGGCTTGTTTTATAAGGATTTGCCGAAACAGTTCGAGCAAAGAATCAAACAGTGCAGCTTTTGCCACTTTTGGACAGTGGTAGCTGTTAAGTACCAGAAACAGAAGGTGAGTGACCTCCACTACCTCCATCACCGGTTTCCTAAATAAATAATAAATAATTTTAAACGGAAAAACAAATTCCCTCCAAAACAGCCAAAATTGAAACTCTCGAGTCCCGTGACTCGTCGTCTTGACTTCTTTCGTCTTCCACGGTTCTACCTTACTAACAACATCATTCTTGTTCATCTTGTTTCTGCAGATAACTAGTATCTTTCCTTCCTAGTCTTAGAACTTTTCTAGGCCGTTTCCTGCAAATGAAATTTAGCTGCTCTCCCTGGGTTGTTGCAACCCCTTTGACAGCCAAAGAAACGGAATCTAAAAGGAAAAATACAATAAGCTAGGAGGTTATTTACAAACCCTAGAGGGAAGTTAATTATTTCATTTCTTTGGTTGCCAACAGGGTATTAGCTGCAACCTAAGCATCAGCCAAATTTTTTTCGTTATGAGCCATCATATCGGCTCAAAGAAGGTTTGTGAAGCATAAAATACTAAAATGGATCCATTACGTGGTAAAATTGTAATTATGTAAGGTTTAGGGTTTTCAGAATTTAATAAGAGATATCATGAAGACTGGTGTATAATCACTACAATGTAGCGTGTTTTCTGGCTTAGGCATTTAGGCCAAATCATGTTATGTATGATTATTTGGTTGATTTCTTCCTCATATTACCTAAAGGATGGAAGGGGAAACCCTAGATACAAGCAAAGGAGACGTAGAGAGTGGTGTAAATTGTTTTTCTAACCAAGTGAAAACATCTTTGATTTTCTTAGGTGGATGTTGACATTTGTACCAAACCATGTTTAATGTCCCCATACTGTTTGTGATTTTTTGTTTGATTTCTTCCTCGTGGTTATGCATACGTTTCCATTTCATATCTACTCTTACCTTTATTTATTATAGGATGAGCAAAATCAAACACATTTGTTCCTTATACTTTTGTGCGAAATACATCTTCATTTCTAAGTTTGCATAGAGGGAAAGCAATAAACATTTGAAAATTAACCCCATGGATGAGAGTTACTTGTCAGAGTTGAGTCTAGGTTAATAAAGAGCCCTTTTGGCATCCAAAAGTATATGAATCTTTATGTAGTTAATTGTCTAAGAGCCTGTTTGGTATCGTTCCAAAAAAATATTTCTTTCATTTTTTTGTTCTATTGGAATGAAAAAACTAAAAAAACTGTTTGACAACCTTATGATGTGTTTCAATTTTTTTGAAATAAAAATTGGGAAAAAAACGATTTGGAGGCCAAAAGACGGAATGAAAAATTGTCGTTCTGTCCGTGTAGTTTCGTTCCAAACTTGTAAAAAGAGGAACGATTTTGAACCCTCGTTCCCGATAATCACTCACCCTCTTCACCTCACCCTTTCACTTTTGTGCACACAGAACTGGAGAAGAACGATCGCTAGAGAAGAAGCACGATCAACCTTCACTCCTCGACACAGCAGGTACATCTTCGATTTCTCTCTTCATCTTCATTCTTCTTCTTCTTCTTCTTTGCTATTCTCTATTTCGCACAAACTCTAACCAGAAGGTTCTTGTATGGTTCTTCTCAAGGGAGAACTCCACTGCTCATCTCTGCTCGTCGATCACCTCTAGAAGTCTCAAATCTCATCTTTGAAGACTCAGATCTCTACTCGTTTTCGCTCAAACAGGTAAGAAGAATTTAACAATTTCTTCTTTCGTTAGCTTCTCTGCTGATTCCTCATTGAGTTGAATTTATACAATTTAATGAGGTGGGTAATTCCATTAGTTGATGTTGAAGAAAGTTTCCATTCAGATCTGAAATTTCATATAGATATTCTAGAAAGGCAAATTTTGTGCCCTGTTTCAGAATTTTCTTTAGTTTTTTTTTAGATTCAATTGCTAACCCAAGGCATTGCAATAGTCTTGCAAAGTCGGTTTCAATATATTTGCTTCTTGTGATATAGCAGAGCCAAAAAGTTATAATTTCTTCCAATCTTTAGCCCATAATATGAAAGGTGTGAAAAGATTTGTGTTCTAAAAGAAATATATCTTGAATTAGCTAGTCTGTTGGTCACATAAGCAGATTGATTTGGAGATATGATATTTGAGAGGATTTGCTTCATTCTGTTGACTAAAAGCTTGGCTATGATTTTATGGACAAAAGACAATGGTACTGAACATCAAATTGAATCCTCTTGATTAGATTTTGGACTTAAAACAAATAATAGAATGGTTAATCTGTTTAGAAAAGCAGCCATCAAGAAAGAAAAAAAAAACCTTTCTGCTTCCTGTACAAGTCTACAACCTCTGAAGCAAGAGCATGACAACAGCTTCTGTAAAATTACGTACCCTTAAAAGTAAAAGACATCAGGGTCTTAGGGAGGAATTGGGTTTGACTCCCTACTCACAAATCACAAATCAAAATTCAGATTTCAGATTGAACAACTCAACTCAACCTTATTCTTATTGGAAATACCTTGTTGATCTAGGAAACCTTACTTCAGCTTCAAGGAACAAACCACTGTAACAGACCCGGTTCAGCCCTGCCCTATTCCGATATGTTGTTGACCAGATGCAAAGATATGAAACAAACGTGGTTTTCATTTTGGAAGAGTTCAATAACTAGTTTATAAATTTGACTTTCATTTACAAATGTTTGGACAAAAACATAACTAAAATTTCATTTGTTCAGATAAGATATATGCTCTTTGAGTTGGGGAATTTCACATCTGGTTTTCAGAAAAGTGTACTAAAACTAAGGAAACATAGCATGTGAATTGGAAAATGACGTATTTTGTCTTTGCAATTATTGATGTTTTCTCATCCTTTGGCTCATCTTGTTGAAGCAGCACTTTTTTATTACTCCTTAAGTTTGTTGTTGTTAGGGTTTTGGTAGTACCTCAAGATTGAACCCTTTAGCTGAATGGATACTAGATTGGAAGTTCTTTGTCTTATGATGCTTATATTACTTTTTGTTTCTTTAGTACTAGAAATTGTTATTCTGGGAAATTTTTCAAAGCTGATTTTCCTGCATGCATGTAAGTTTTATTTACAAATGTTTGTATCATATTCAAAAGATGAGTTTTGTTATTTCCTTTTTTAGTACTTAGTCTTTGTTATTCATAATGAATTAGAAAAGGAAACATTATTGGTTAAGTTAATTGATGACAACTGAATTGAAGTTTGAGATACATATTGGGCTTTCTATCTCAAAATTGCATTGATTTTATAATCTTGTATTATTGAAGAATGTATAATAACCTAGTATGCTAACTTTTTACGCGAACTTATAATGTCTAAATATTATGTCAAAATATCATCTTTACTATTAAGTGGTCAGAACTTAAGACCATTGTTTTCATTGAAGCAATGAAAGAAGCTGTAAAAAATGGTCAGTATGATACCGGCAGAGATTGCACATAACCCGAAATACTAGCTTTTTTCAAGGTAAATATGTTAATATGATACATGTTTGTAATTAAATATATGAATATTTATATTTTTATATGTAGTAACCATTTAATTGTCAATATTTGTCATAGCATTGTATTGGCGCCATAGATGATACTTACATCCAAGTGGTAGTTCCAAGAGAGGATCAAACTCGACATAGGAATCGAAAGGGGACAGTAATTTCTATGTTGCCCTAATTCAACTGGGATAATTTATTTCAATGATTGATCTATACCTATAGATAATTTTAGATTTTTTTTTTAAATTTGATATTAAATTTCAACCCTAATCACATCTATTATTTGACATAGGCTGACAACCATGGATGTGGTGTGTTTGTATGGTTAAAAGATGAAATGCATATCTCTACCATACAACATATGTTATTTTCAAAAAGCTCAACATCAACAGCATCTACACCACCGTCCACTTCAAACGAGTACATGAAAGGATATCTGGAATAGACACTTAAAGGATTAGCGGACCAAACAAATAAGATGAAAGACATCCTCCATGCATTCAAGTCCTTAGACTTGGACAAAAAGTGAAAATTTGAGGAATTATGTAATAATTAACTTGGACAAGACATTGTTAATTTTGTACTTTATTCATCCTTTTGAAACTATTTTTTTTTATTTGGTATATAATACTTTATTGTCCCAAAGGATTAGTAATTTCTAAACCTATTTTAATGTTATTTCTATAATTATTGAAAAAAAAAAAGGTTTCTCAAACAAGCATTACCAAACGGCAGAACTGTCATTTTTCTGTTCTGAAACTGTTCCAGAAACAGATTCACCAAACAACCTTAAATCGTTTAAAAACGGCATTTCGACACAGAAACTGCAAAAACGAAACGGAATTTCTAGAACAAAAACGATACCAAACGGGCTCTAAGTTCTTGATTGAATTAATAACACAACTATTAATCTTAAATAAAAAATAAAAAATAAAAAATAAAGAGATTGATGCTTTCGGATTATCAATTTTCACAGATTCTGTGGGGAGCCTCTGCTACAATATGAATGTTCTTGTAGAGCTTCTATCTTCTCCTTTTGGAAGATTCATCTCCATCCCGGAGATCAGATCGATAAAAAAAGATGTGTATCCTTGCATTTCTTGGTTAATGCCCCCAAAAGCCGTTGGGATCCTTGCAGGATATCCATGAATAATGATTTGGAGAACAGAGGATGCATTACAATAAAGAACAGTTGTACAACATAACTTGTTCTACCAAAAGCAGAAAACATACAACATAATTTCCTGAGCTTTCTAATATAGTAGACAATGCTAACAGCAGATAGTTTACTACTCAGCGGAAATTGAAAACCAACAGCAAAATAATGGAAGTTCCAAGAACATTATATTTGGAATTTATCATTTATGCTGCTGCAATGATGTAGTCGATTGCTTGTTTGCATATGCCGGTCATTGTCTCTCCAGGTCCATAAACCTGTATGAGGAAACAAAGAACCTGAAATAGTTTCATGAGAAAATCTTCAAGCATTCTAAAAAACTAGTGGTCTCAGGCGGTGTTTCTTTATTGTAGCATGTAAAAAGGGGAAAATCTACTGGCATCCAAGGGACATCAGTTTTTGAATTCAAAATTCCCCTTGAAAATTATAAAGTTTTCATTTGCTCTAAAAATAAAAAATCTTACCAAACACACAAGAAAATATAAAAACTTTTTTTCTTTCCTTCTCTTCTAATGATAACCAAACATACATATTTTTTTATTTTCTCACAATTTCATCTCTTTTAATTTCTTTTCTAGATTTTTTTTTTTTTTTTTTTTTTTCTCTCGAACCATTTCACCAATTTTGGGTTGGTGACACTATAGCGTGTTTCCCCTGAAAGGAACCAGGGATTGAGAGGGTTTCCTATCGTCTCAAATCGGCAACCGGAGGTTTTTGGAGTGATAAGGAGACCATAGTATATGGCCAAAAGAATAGATTTACAACATAATGATGATAAAACAATTTTAGACAACTGAGAAATCAAGACCCACAACTGCAAAACACAAATTTGTTCACTGATGTGTATCTCAAGGTATAAGAAAATTGATCGTGAACACTTAATTGGTGATAAGTAATAAGCTACATTTGGTGCAACCAAGAAGCTAAACAAAAATTCATACTCGAAAACTGACTACCACCCACGGAGCAGCTATCTCAGACCTTGATAGCATATTTCCTCATTGGGAAATACATCTCTTTCTTCTTCTGGCTCTCTGTCTTCAGTGAATCCTGAAAATAAAAAATGACAACCAATATCCAAATTAGAAGCCAACTCATGTATATTGACATATGTAATTGCGAATATGCCTCCTTCATGCTTGGTGTTTTTAACACATGCGTGTGCATACCACCTACTATATTGTTGCAAAACCAAAATAATCTGCAATCTGAATGTTATTACCGTCATAGTCCGAAAAAGTTCATTATAGTTAATTATTACTTCGGGGCTTAGATCGGCAAGAATTGCATACATCAATTAAATATTCAATGGGAACCCACAAATATCCATAAGCAATCACACCATGTCTGATTCCAACACCCCCAATCCATCCCAACCTCCCACCCCCCCCTCCCTCACTCCCAAAAAAAGGGGAAAAAATAACAATAACAACCCATTCAGCTTTAGGGATCTAAAACCATAAAAGCTCCCCCAAACTGCCAAAATATAGTTAAGTTTCTCGTAACATAGTAAAATCCTTGAGAAATAGCTACCAACAATACCCCCCCACCCCCAC
>NC_056560.1:9056924-9075407 GCF_013358625.1 Macadamia integrifolia | reverse complement strand
AAAAAAAAAGAAGAGAAAAACTTGGCTGAATCCTTTTCTGTTCCTCTTCCTACGTAGACAGCAGTTCACAATAACAGCTAACCAGTAACAGATTCCATCTGTCCACTTTGTGGAGAATATCATATCCTCCTTATTTCAAGGACTCTTAATAGGTTGTTCATACTCACCCAGCTTTGTTCAAAGAGAACCTTCCGCAGCTCCCTAGTTAGATTTGACATCTCATGAATCCTCGAATACTGAAACCAATGCGATTGGGCTAGCAAATGCTAGGACCTTTTACACTATCTACCACAGAAATGCAGATGAAAATAAAGAGAGGGCAGAAGGGAGCGATTTAAATGTGAATATAATGTCGTTAAACACCTTATGCTGGACACCAATACACATGCCTCGTAGATTGGGTGAACAAATTTAATCAGCAATCCCACCCCTACTCTCCATCAGCAATCAACTTCGCAGCATTGAGAAGAGAGAGAAGACATTACAATAAATAAAACACATGAACGAAAATACCATAAAAACACCAACGCCACCATAAATGGTTAAACATCCACTAATCACACACATAGTAATTAAGCATCCCACAGCCAGTCACTACTTCAAATAAATAAGAAAAAATACACACAGAATCACATTGCCATTTGTATATTTTATACTGCATCTTAAAGGTGACATTGTAATGTAAAGCAAGTATTTGAATTATGTTTGTAAAAAGAGTATTATAAAGCATCATTCATCACATAAAGCATGGGATTTGTCAAATAATCTAGGCATCAACTATAAACCCTTCCATTCTCAACTGCTTAGCTGCCTACCTGAAACTTTCACGAAACTTTGAAGACAGTTGCAGGAAATGCAGGGTTTCCATTCAGAAGCAAATGGAGAAAAAAGAGGGGGAATAATCACTAACTCAAACAATGAAAAATCACCCCATATGAAAAATGAATGATAACTATGCACATAGAAGCCTCCCACATTACCCAGGACAGTTCCATACCATTAGCATTTCTTTTGGGGCCAGAAGGTGAGCTAGATCAGAAAAGGACAAAAAGAGAAATATATTACAACCAATGCTGAAGCAACATATTGGGTGATAAGATCAGCCATGCCCTCTAATAGCCATGCTCTATCATTTACTCTTAGGCTATGTTTGGTTGCAAGGGGAATTAAAGGGAAGGGAAGAGAAATTTTCACTTAAAAAAGAAATATATGTAATCATTACCCCATGTGACTATATCATTACTTCAAATCATTCCATATTTGGTTATAAAATTTCACTTTACTTCACATCCAAAACCCTTTGCTATAATATGTAAAATAAAAATTACATGTAAAATGTATCATTACCAAATATGGTTAAAAAAATCAAGTAGTTTATACAATCACATTGAATTACATGGGGTAATGATTATAAACATTCCATTTTTAAGTATGAAAATTTCACTTCCCTTCCCTTTAAATTCCCCTCGCAAACAATCGGAGCCTTAGTTTCAATCACTTCCATCTTGATGTTAGATTCTTTTGCCTCTAAATAATTCCGGGATATTTCCCAGTAGTTACTCAATCTCATAAGTTATATTACTTTTTTTTAAACTCAAAATGCATAGGCAAGTTTCATCTATGAAAAGCCCAAACAAGACTTTTAGTGCTTCACAAAATCACTTCAACTGATGAGTAATTTATATGCAACAGAATTAAAACCGAAATTTGGGTTCCATGGTACTTTTTGTCCTAATCCTCAAAAATAATGAGAAAAAGAAATAATCTAAAGGAAAGCAATTAAACACCTGATGCTTTGTAAGGCGACGCCTAATTGCACGGGTCTTCTTTGGTCGAAGATCCAACGGAAGAAATTTCTTGTTCTTGTATGCTTCTCTCAAAGCAGCCTTCTGTTTCTGAGAGATGATAGTAAGCACACGAGCAATAGAAAGCCTAACAACCTTTCTGCAATGCCAAGTAAAAGATATAAATCGTCAAACCACTACAGTAGAAAACACAAAACCATAAAGCGAAAATATGCAAAGCCCATAATTGACAAAACTACCCACATCTTAGAAAGCTTGTTAGGTGCACCTCCAGTGACCTTAGCCACCCGAAGCAGGGCAAGCTCAGCCTTGAGCTCCTTCAGCTGGTTCAGAAGATCTGTCTTCGACTTGGTCCGGAGCTCATGAACTTTAATTCTCGCTGTTCATAAAAACGCAGCAATCGAATAAGCAAAATCCAACCCTTTCATAGAAAAAAAAAAAAAAAAAAAAGATGACACAAGAAACAACATATCCCATACTATAACTGAAACCATATGCTGCCCCAACTCATATTCGATCAAATAACAAGAAGCTTATGAAAATAGTACTCCTCGAGAAGAAAAGCCCTAGAAATTGAACATTATCAATCCTTCTTTTGTTGGGAGGGTCTTATAGAAAACTCTAAATATGAATAGACCCAGAAGTTGTATCTTTGATCTTACGAAGTTGCATAAAAACGAATCGTAGAAGATGACGCTTACCCATTTCGATGTAATCGCTACCGGCCAAATAAGCTTCCGCCCTGCTAAGAAGAACCAAGATGACTTCAGTTGCGCTGTGTATTTATAGTCCGGAAGGTCCTAGGGTTCTTAATACTGAATGACGAAAATGCCCTTGTCTGCAACATTATTTTAAAACTCGGGGATCGTATCGGACATATATACCTCCGCTTTCAATAAAAATAAATTTTATTACTATTTTACCCTTATGTCTTACCAGTGGAATTGGTATCGGGTCGATCAAGGCCGATTCCAATCTAAACTGATGGAAGCAATCCACTCTGACCGATCCAATTCTCTCGTAAGGTATAAGGGTAAAATAAAAAATCTAATTTTTTTTTTTGGAGAGAGGGTTCCCTTATACCAGGAGTATCAATCGATCGGGCTAGGTTGGTCTCAATCGGGCTTAATCAGGCTTGACCACTTAGAAACCTTGCATCGTGAACACTCGTTTAAGTAAACGGGCCTAGTTTCAGAGGACATGGAACAGTTTATAATCAGGCCGATCGACGTCGACTTTATTCGAGCTTCCTTAAACGGGCCTTAACCGAGTTATTGACCTATTTAAGTCTAAACATGTTTCAAACATGCTTTTAAACGTGTACACCTTAAAATTCTTTTCTTAAGTGAATGAAGACCCATAAATATGTGACGAAAGAGAAATGATATGAGATTACGGTTGTTCTTAAAAAAAAAAAAAAAAAAAAGACTTACAAACAAGGCTTAATTAAATCAAATCCCATTATAAAGCAAAGAGTAATAAAACTTAACTAGTTTATTACTAGAAGTAACAAAATATGAATTTTATGTAGTATTAAAGGGGTTGGGATGGGTCGGTTCACAACAAGTCTCTTCAAGCAGGCGTATAAACTTGTTGATTCAGTCGAGTGCAAACAAGCTAGCTACCTACACCATGAATGCCCGATTAATAAACGTGTCGAGGTCCAAATCAGGTAGCAAACATATCGAGTCGATCAAACTTATCGGTGTGGGCTCATAATTGACACCCCTAAATAAAACACAACATGGTTTGCACTTGTATAGGATGATGAAACCACTAGTAGAAGTATCTGATAGAATTTATGTTTTTCATTAGAGATAGGTCAATCATTTTAACTCACCAATATGTCTGATGTATGAGACACAACATCTTTCCTTCATGAGAGAAACAACTTGCCGTCTAGTGTTGCTTACTCCCAGATAAGGATATGCGTAAAAAGACCAGAGTACCCTAACCTATGAGCTGCAGATTCTTCCACGCTACCTCCTATTGGCCCACGTGCTGGTATTAGCTACTCCAGTTCGTGAGGTTCTTTTGCCGTCTTTCAAAACAAGGGTAAATCTGTCCAATTTCGACCGATACCGATCCGGAGTTTTTCAGCCTTCTGGTCGGGCAACCTCTCTCCAATTTCGTAAATTCAAGGAAAACCCATCAAAATTTCTGCTAGACCCTTTTCATCGTTCTTCAACGATACCCATTAGGCCATAACCCCCCAAAAAAGGAAATCTCATTGCTCCTTCATCTTCTATCAGTTACAGGTTTGAAGCTTTATTCTAAATAAAACTTCTGCTGAAATTGTCGAAGAGAATCCTGACCTTGAGTTGTTCATGGGATTGACCAGAGGTTCAATCTTATATACCTTTTAAGTGTTTACTGTGACAAAGTTTCCAATCATGGAGACCGCGGAGAAATCAGAACCAACCGTCTATACTGTGAGAATTTATCCGCCTTCAAACTTCTCGCTAGAAATTTCCTTATTGTTCTTCTTTTAATTAGGTTTCCTTCTTCGAGTTCACCATATTTTACAAAGTTTGATATATTTTTCCTTTTTATATGTGGTTCTGCACCTTTGATTGTATCAAATGCTGGTGTGGTACCATTGGTACTCTTACTTGTGTTGAGATTGTTTATTTACTGAAAGGGAAATGATGTTTTCAAATTTAAGAGTCGTACTGCAGGATTGGAATTTCAGAATGTTGTATGCACCGTGAGATTTTATACATTTCTTCTTTAATTTATTCGCAAAATGGCAAATACTTCCCTATTTCTGCCAATGTAGAGGTTGTACTGTCTCAGCGGGTGATCTAAACTCTTTAACTAGATTTTTGTTTTTCCTAATTTTCTGCTTGTCTCCATGACTCTCATCACATGTTTCTTTGGTTGAAACTTATTTCATAAAAGAGATATCTTCACATGTTTGATGATAAGCAATGTAAATCATACAAGAAAAGAAAGAGGGAAGAACCCCATTCACCACAAATTTACGCTTGTGAATACTTTTTATATTCTTATAAACTGCTATACAAAGAATTATACCGCTCACTTACAGAGTTTCATATTTTTTTAGACACTTGTTTGGAAAACTTGTCAAATCATGACATGTTTTGTTATGGGTTTTGTGGGTCGTTTTACTTGCTATTAGATGGGTGTTCTACAAGTTCATATAGTTCAGTAAAATACTATAAAATGATCATCCTTTGAATAAGATAGATTATACCTTAACAAGGAAGCATATGAAAAAGTGAAAACTGAGTAATTTAGCTTATGTTTCTGGCTGGGCATAACCATTATGTATGAAATCATGAGTACTTCACATATGGGCAAGTAAGCGTCCATCTTAGATGATTTGCTGTGCCCCTACTTTTTCTCATTTTCTCCGTTGATGAGTATATGCCTGGTGATAACTTAGAACGTGGCTATTGTGCTCAAAGAAATACACCTCATTGCTCTTTTATCTTGCCTCTTTCAACATTATACTGTTCTTGCATTGAATTTATATTACTTTCTGTAAGCTGCTGATTCCATTTAATAATCAGAGAACTCCAAGACTGGCTGGTACTGTGAACTGGGGCACTGCTACGGTTATTGGAGTGTTTGCTGGCATGCTATATGGAGGCAGCAAGGAAGCTGCTGCATCTGTTGTGAGTTCATATTTCTAAACTCTGCTTTATGTAGATCATTCTTTCCTGGTTATGACCTTTGATGTTCTGTTCACTTGGACAGTCGCTTCTTATTATCAGCCCTCCCAAGGCCAAAGACACGCAAAGTCAGCAAAAATTTAGGCGTAGGGAAGGAGAAAGGGGATGGGGATAAGAGATGAGACCTGTGGGTGTCTCTGACATTTCAGAGATGAAAGCTTGAATTTTAGATGACTGAAATATGAAAGTTCTGATTCCATAGGAAATATGGAACCCATTTCTTTTGCTAGTAATTATCTGCTGCATGAATAGTGATAGTATTGATGGTAGTTATCGTGTGCATTCCATTTAAATTCTTTGACGGTGGTTGTGAAGTTTGTTGATCTCAGATGACTTGATTGATACCGCTGATTAGCATGCTTTGCATCTGGAACCTTCTTCTTTATTTCTTATAAAGAAGAGAAAGCTTAATTCATTGTAACCTGGAAATTACTTCAAATAGATCAAATTTTTTTCTCATTACAGTCCATATTTATTTTTGGTTTGATCCTCTGAATTATTTTTCTGTTTCTGCAGAGCAAGGATGCAGAAGTTATGTTGAAGCTTGGGAGCACTCAAGACAAGCGTGAGCAGCACAGGTTAATGAGAGATGCAATGGAGAAAAGGTTCATCCGAGTTTCTCGTGGATCAATAGTAGGTGGGATTCGTCTGGGTATGTTCACTGCGACCTTTTGTGGCTTGCAGAATCTGCTTGCTGAGAAACGGGGTGTTCATGATGTTTACAACGTTGTTGGAGCTGGTTCAGCCACTGCCGCAGCATTTGGCCTCATCAGTAAGCAATCAAAGCTCATTGACCAATTTCACTGAGTGGTTGTTGACCTTTGCTGTATGGTATCCTTTATACTAAATAGCTGAGCTTCCAATTCTAAAGGCTGTTCTAGAGACTCTTAATAAGATGCTAGAATAGCTAGTGTTTTCCCATAATATATTGGCGCATGTTGGTCAATGTTTTAGAAGGTGAAGGTGTGAATCAAGAAGTGTGTGCCCTGTCTATGTCAGACTTTTGATGTGCGAGTTTCACAGATTTAGAACTCGGAGTCAGGATACAGGATCAGATCGGCTTTTCGAATCCTGTTGGGCCTGATCATGGCCAGAATCGAAACCTAGGTTTTGAGGCCCAGAACTCGTACCCTTTTTTTGTGTGTTTGTGTGTTGTGTGTGCTGCCTATTTTGCCATTTATACATATTCCATGAATTATTTTCACACGAAAAAAACACCCAAAATGGCACTTGTGGTTTGGACCCAAGTTTGGTAGTGTATGTTGAATGCTGTTGTACACTAGCCTTTTTTTTTTAAACGCTGAATACATATAATTTAGCTACTGGAAATGTAAATATATGCAATTAAAACAATCAAAATATATATTAGGTTAGGGAAATACAAGTATACAACACTCACTACTCAATACCACATGGAGTTTCTTGACAGGTCTAATCCACGAGCTACGTACGACTGGAGATTTTGTTGATGCTCCTCCGAATGTAGCACATATGTATCACATGACATATTTTGTACCATTCTGTCAGCCGATACACCAGTTCTGGTCTGGTTTTGTTCCTCTTTAGATTAGATAACAATCTAGGGCAGTGTTAACCATGTTGAGGGCTTAAAGGTTCATATACTGTGATGTTCATCTGCTGTTAAAGTGTGCGTCCATTTCAGTTTCTGGGTTTATTGCTGTAATCTACTGATATTGTCATATAGTGATCCTACTGTGAGACTAGTACCTAGTTCTCTCTATATGTAAACTGGTCTTACATTAGAAGTGTACGTGTTACTTACTCCTTGGACTTCGATGAGCTTCACTGAGTTGCAGAGACTAGGGTGAGAAGAGGGACTTGAATTGCAAAGGCAATAGGGTGTTACATGCTCCTCAGACCTTTGATGAGCTTCACTCAGTGATACGATGGGGTAGGGTGTATGAGGGTACACAACTAAAACTATAGATCAATGAAAATCATTTTAATAGAAATATTGAATCAAGGTGCCAAGGTGCTTGGCCACTGCCTCGCCTCACCTTGCATTATGACAACTATCTCAATCACATGATCTTAAGTTTCCAATGTATAACCCTGGATGAAGGGAAGAACATGTTTGGATGTGACGTAAAAGAAATAAGCCATAAGTCTTTTAGAGGTCTTCACCAAAAAAGAAAAAATCTTTTAGAAGGTGCCCAGTGAGTGCTTTGGATGGCTGTCCTCCACCTAAATAAACCTTTTTTTTTTTTTAAAGGGGGATCCATCTCTTTAAAAACCTGTTGAAGCATTTGCCTGCTCATGGGGGTTAGAACTAGGAGGCAGCAAAAGATGATAGAAAAGATAGACTTCTCTCTGCGATTGATAGTTTTTTTACTTGTCCTTTCTCTTTCCAGTGCCAGGATCCCTCCTTTGGCGTGCAAGGAATGTATTGATGGGTTCAGTTTTGGGAGCGGCATTTTGCTTCCCTATTGGTAACATATTCTTGCCATCACTTTCTGATTAATATAAACTGATGTGTTTTCTGTGTTCTCTTGGAATGTAGTTCAGTATCATTCTTCTACATAATACTAAAATTGATTAAAGCAGTTGCTGGGGGGTAATTTATTTTATTTATTCAGAACTACTCATATTGATATAGTCTGTTAATCTGTTTTCCTATTTTTAGTTTTATCCATGGCTATTTGTGTGTGAAAAGGGAATTTTCATGAAAAATATCTTTGCCTGGCAAGTGCCAGTAACAGGTTAATATGGCTTGTCAATTACTTCATAATTCTTGCTGTATGGTGATGCTGTCCTTTGATACTGTTTTTCTTAATGAACAATAAACCCGGGACTCACAATCAGACTGGCCAACAAGCCTAGAGGAGTGTGCTTTTATTACTGCGTGTTTTTTTCCCCCTAGCTTCATATTAGTAAATAGAGATATATCTAAGTGGATTGTTTTTGTCAGGGCATCCTCACTTCCCACTTTCATACACGGCCCATCTAAATGTTCAATTGTTTAACCCAAGAAATCCTAGTGGCAAAGATCAACCTGATCATATGTCCTGTGCATAAAAGAACATGTTATATTTTGGGTGGAATGTGCTATTAAGATGGTTGTTCCTACATTTCTTTGGGTTTTCTCAAAATTGTAGAATCCTCACCTCTCCCCTTTTAATTAATAGATTCTAACTTGGATATTATACTCCCAAAAGTGTTCATTGCCTGCGTATTGCATGAGGTTGTTGTTGGTACTTCTTTTTAATTGGAAAGCACATTTTTTTCCAGGTTGGGTTCATTTAAAGCTTGTGGAGAAGGCAAATGAAGATAATTCAGTTGTTAATTCCAGCAGTGAGGCAAAAAGCGGGGTTGGTGCCGCAATTGACAGGCTTGAAGGGAGTTTGAGTAAATAAAATAAAAAAAAACAGTTAAAGATGCTTGTTTACTTTGCTGCAGTGGAAGAAAGTGGAAGGAATAACCCGAGAGAAGACCTCTCTTAACAAATCCAGTCAGAGAAAAGTGTTATATATGTACCTTTCGCCTAACTTTCGCCCTCCAGTGACTACTGATCTCTACTCTTTTTTCTGACTATTGAGGGAAATTTTGTAGAACATACATTCCGGATGGTTATGCTGGTTTTGTATTCTGAATATTATGTCTTTCTTCGGTGGATTTTTTTTCCAACTAGGAGGGAGGAAAATGTTGTAGATCATACTTTCCCAATGGTTATGATGGTTTTATGGTTACAATTGTTTATGATTGCAATCAAAGAAAATAAAATAATATTTTTTTTTGAAAAATAAGAGTAAGAAAGACGCATAAACTCATCATTACTTATGTCTTCTTATGTTTTTCTTTTCTTAGAAAACCCCCTAAACCAATCCAAGGGCATCTTCAAAACTTGTAACACAGTATACAAAAACCCTTGCAAAACACGTGCTCTCACTATCATCTGCTATTAATTGAGATCAAAAGGCCTGTACATTAAATAGGCTGGTTCAGTCATAAGCTAAAGACTTGAAAACGGATTTATCAGTTTCTATCTAGTGGCTATCAATGAACAGTAAAATGTTACAGTATCTTTGTCATGCATTATGTCCTGCTCTGAGACAGAACCTGGTTCCTTAGTTGTGCTCTTTTTAATGAATTCCACCATTATTACATTAATATTCGTATATAAATAATTTTCGATAAACACAATAATAGAAATTGTATTTTTAAAAAAATAATATTACAACTAATTACAAGACAGCATGTGCAATGCACAAGCTACTCTCCATCAATTTTAGATAAGGCCTCTGTTAGATTAGTCATATGTCAATTTTAATGGCCATCCAATCAAATGATCCAACATTTAGTAGACTTTTGGGGAAATTGTCTAGTTAAACAAAATGGCTCCCAGACATGTTCAATGGTTTTATGGGATTATGTATTATAAATTGTGTAATTACCAAACAATGCAAGGTGAGAAAACGCACTATAATAGTACACTTACTTTCTCCATCTAGTAAAAGTGCGGTTTTTATACCCCCAAAAAAATTTGAGGTTTTTATGCACTTAGGAGAGCCAATCTACCAAATTATGCAAAAGAAGGCCAGACTTACAGCCTATATACTTACCAAGCTTTTCATTCTTTACTTAGCCATTTTACATATAAAGTAGAGGGATTCAGATTCTCTCTAGCCGAGGGATGGTTGGAAAGAGACCAGTGAGGAGAGAGATAGACACAAAACAGAGGAGAAAATAGTAAACAGGAATAAAGAGAGAGAGATGCAAAACCATGACTGACCCCCTCTCCAGCCAAGCCCCCAACTGGAGACGATCTAAATCCAAGTAGAGGACCTACACTGCTAAGGTGGGTCCATAGTGAACCAAGACAAGGGCAAGTAAGCTATTTTCATAAAAACGGAATCCACATTGTAATGGTATCATGTTTTACGCACTTGAGAGCATTCAATTCAGTTTTGAGTTGAAATAGAGAAGAGATTAGTTTTTTCAGTGAGAGCTACAAGTTGTTACAAATTGCTACAAGTTGCTTCCTTAGCTGTCATTGTCAATCAACACCTACTCTCTCTAATTTTTTACTATGCCATACAATAGTCCTTTGTCCACACTGGACTCTTTCTAATCCTTGCTGTCCTTTTCTCTTGTGCAGATGACGTGGCTGGCATTATTGGGTCTGTTGAAGTCTCCCTTGCATAATCCACATGCTCACCCTCTTCTTCTATTGCTGCTATGTCATTCCTTAACCAGCTTATGATCTTTACTTGATCTAACATCACCCCAAAATCCATTGTATACATCAAGCAATAGTGTTTGGTTAGAATCTTAAAAACTATGGAGTGGATGTGAGTTAGTGTGTGTGTGAGAGAGAAAGGAGAGCAAACCTATTCTGTTCATAGATATATACGAACTCTAAATGGAAACAAATAAAAGCAAATTTTCTCAAAACTTTTCAGACCCAATATGCCGTGGAAACAGCAGAGACAATGCCAGCAAATTTTAGATAAGAACATCCTGAAGACTGAATCATAAAAGGAAAGGGATACTGCCAAGGGGAGCCATTTCATCTAAACCAGCCAATGCCCTCTTCATTCCAAATCTCTGCAGTGCTTTAGCCATTTTTGCAACCTATTCAAGAATTTAACATTCCCCATATCATTAGAAAATTAAATGAAAAGGATTAAATCTCCCTAGTGCTTTAGCCATATCAAGATTCAATCCAGCCTCTTCCAAATCAAGATTTTTCTAGATGCAAAAGGATAATATAAATATAATAAAATTTGTTACAGGATTGATGCAATGAAAGAACTAATCGATTCCCAGCTATGAGAATCAAGCTGAATAATTTAAGTACCTCTTTTCCAAGACGCTCTTTAACAAATGTAGCAACCGCAGCAAAATCAAGATTTAGAGCAACTAAACTGCTTTTCCCATGCTTCCCAAACAATATATCAGGCTTTACAACCATTTTTTCTGTCAAAACCCAGGAGTTTTTCTTTGCTAGTTCATTGAGATCAATCGATTCTGTAATCTAATGCATCAAGTAGAAAACGAACGCATCTTAAATTTATATAGAGAATTAAAATCCCAGCAAAGCTTTCATGGCTTCTTTCAAAACTATTTACAAGATAGAATAAAAATATTTATCATCAAAGAGTTAAGCATACAACAACAACAACTCAGCCTTCTCCCAACTAAATGGTTTCAGCTACATGGATCTGTGAGAGGGGGAAAAAACAATATTTAGATTTTACGTCATTACAAAAGAAAAAGAAAATTTATCATCAAAGAGTTGAGCATCATAAACATTGTCAATGCACCTCCATACTAGTGAATAATTTGGAAGAGTTGTAGCCTAGCTAAGGTCATTTCTCAATCACTAGAACCCAGTTTGAGCACATTTTCGTGAAGGAACTGAGACCTTATTCGTCTGGCAAGTAGGTCAATGGATTTTATGTCTTCAGAATTCATTTTGCTTCATATGGTGATTAAAGGTTTAATATATATCTAGCATACTAGAATGAGATAGAATCCGCTGCTTGTACAGTCACCTGGTCGTACGAGTCAATGACCAACACCTGTCCCACTTTCTGCTATTACAAGGATAAAGAGGGGTATATCTGAGAAAAAAAAGGATAGGTGTTGGTCGCTGACTCGTAAGAGTAGGTGATCGTACGAGCAGCAAATCTGTTCTCGACTAGAATTCTGTGTGACGGCAATTATGTTACATTACCATGATTATTTAATTCAGTGTAGTTAAACAACAATAAGCTGAAATTGACTAATTGAGTTGAGATCAATAGAGTAATCGGCATTGCCAATCAATTATATTACAACATTCCTGGAGTTCAGAAGCAACAACGAATGATCTCCATGTTGCCTCGCCCAAAAAAAAAAAAAAAAAGGAACCATGTTGCGAAATGATAGCTCACATGGAGAAGAATTACACACTTGCGCAGATTTAATGCCTTAAATGCTCCTCAATAACCTCTTCAAATTGACTGATCTCAGCCCAGCCAGACCCAACTTGGCCAGTCGGGTTGGGCCTTGGTTGAATTTTGAGGACCTAGGGTTGGGTCGAGTCTTCAACCTGATCCTATTTCACTGGGCCACTGGCCTTCACACCGATATATTTTAAATTAAAATTGGAACTGTCTAACGGAACTTTAGTCAACATACAACAGAGTTCATTTTCCTGCATTGGCCTACCCATACCTATTCGAATTATACATTCTACAAAGTCATTGAATCGAGATGATGATGATGATGATAATAAAAAGAGACTACAAGTACGATATGGTATGGCATCCATGGACCAAGATATCGACAAAATAAGCAGATTGCATTGGTATTAATAGAAGTTGATTTCATATTGATCTAAAGGTGCAAGTTTCATCTGATAGTCCGAACTCGTCCTGAGCCCGAGTAGGGTCTTACTGGCTCTAAGGGCAGATTTAGAAATCTCTAACCCTGAATTTGGGTTGGGTAAGACCACAGTTTGGGGTGAAGGCAAACCTTGCCGACGATATTCAAGCCATGATTTCCGCTTCTTCTCTGGCCTCGGCTAGGGTTTCTGAAGTTATTGGTGGAGGATGGAGGAGGGGGGTACAGATGGATGATGTTGTTGGAGGTACTGATGGAGGATGGGGTGGCGGAGGCTACCCGAAGGGTTGTGGACTTGGACAGTCCATGATTTCATCAGGTTCAAGGGGCAAGAGTTTAATAGTAATAATAGATATCTATTACTCTCCTTATTGTAATCACGTGCACCTTTTGAAGAACTTGGAATAGAGAGGGAGAAGGATATGGTGAAGGTCAATCAAGGTCTGGCCGGGCTTGGGCCATGCTAAGGGGATTCAGGATTGGGTTGGAGTATGAAAAACCTAATCAACCCATCCTGTTTCATCCCTATATTCAACTCTTCTCATGAGCAATGATTGCCCAGGTCTTGCCCATATTTATCTAAGCAATCGACATGTGTTCAAATGGTAGTCCAATGGCTCTCAGTGCTACTGTTATGATCAATAAAAGCACAATCGTTAGATCACTACTTGGATAAATGTCGATAGCCCAAGTAACTATGGACAAGACCTAGGCGATCACTACTCAAGAGAGGAGTTTGACCCGAGTTGATCTGGGTTGGCATCAGCCGACACCAATAATGTATCTGATCCCATTTACTAAATCTTTGATCACACATGGAGCATTCAGATTAGTACATCACCACTTTAGATGTAAGGCCTGCCCTAATGGGGATCCCCTATGACCTACAGCTTCCAAGATCATTTTCAGACTAAGTGGCTTAAAACACCTTGAATTTTCTTCTTATTTTTCCAATCAAAATATCCGTTGGGAAAAGTGTTAGACCAAATAGAACTTCACAAGTGAAAACTCCAGACTTTTAGCGGCAGTAGAGAAGAGAGGCAAGAAAAACCCGCGTTGGTAATCGGCCCTTGCGCCCACTGACCGTGAACAAAGAGGTTAAAATGATGCCCCACCTGCTATTGATGCCCATATACATCCCTTTATTGGTGTAGGGCCAATGCCATCAGGAAGTTCTTCCTTCTCTCACAAAAAAAAGAAAAGAAAAAAAGTCCAAGGTCTTGACATCTGTTAAGGCCCTAAAATGTCTCTGTAATATGAAAGAAAGCATCCCATTGATTTTTACACTGTTATCACCCGCTTCACCACCCCCCCCCCAAAAAAAAAAAAAAAAACCCCCAAGAAAAGAAAAGATTTTTATACACTGTAAGGCCCGTTTGGTTAGAAGTGCAGTGGGAAAAAAAAAAGTAAAATAAAATTTTCAGTTTTTAAGTGAAAGTAAACTAAAATGAAGCAGAATTATATAAGAAACTGATCCAAAGTGTTATCAAAACATATGGTAACGACAGCATAGAGAATGTGAGGGAAAAAACAGAACTTGTTATAAAACATTTTGATAAGTTGAGTTTGAAACTAGTCATGAATCATAGTTAGGGAATTATTCGGACGGAGAATTATTCGGAATAATTCGGACGATTAATTTAAGGATTCGGTCAAAAAAGCGGTCAAAAAATCTTATTGGGTTTTTTTTTTTTAATTGTTTTTTTATTTTTTTATTTTTTATTTTTGGTTTTTTTTTTAAATAATGTTTAAATGGACCGAATAATTCGGTTTAATTCGGATTCGGTCCGAATTATTCGCGATTTATATTCATTTTTGAAAAAGTCGCGAATTTTAAAGAATTTTATTTTTAATTCGGATTCGGTCTGAATTTTTGATAAAATTCGGAAAAATTCGGTTTGGCCAAATAATTCGCGAATTATTCGGCCGAATTGATAACACTGGTCATGAAACCCCCTAGTCTTCTTTTTTTTTTGCAGTGACATGAAACACCCTAGCCGATTGCTATTACAACTAGCCAGTCCTTGTTGAAGTCTATAAAATCGATGTGGACCAAGAAAAAGTGTAGTCAGTGCACAAGGCTCTTGCTACCATAGGGTTTGAGTTTGGGGAGGGGCATATATGTACTCAGTTAAACTGAACCAATTAAACCACCGAATCAACTGGGACTGGCTTAAAAACACTTAAAACAGAAAAGAAACAACTTAATAAAACAAAGTTGACCCAAGCCTTTAAAATAGATTGCACCATGTTAGGACTGAAATTTCTCGGACTTCCTACTCTTTTAGGTCTTCACACTTCTGCATCACAAACCTTTCCGCCCAACCCACTCTTAAAAAAGGAGAGGGGAAAAAATTCTGGACCTCAACCCCCAACTCGGAATGCCTCAGTCATACCTGTGACCTGCACTTATTTCTCTCCCAAGAGAGAAACCTACAATTGATTGGAGAGTCCAAATCTCTCCCAACTATAGACCTACAAAGGTAAACGACCGACCCTTTAATCTCCTTGTTCATGTACAACCCACAAAAAATAGAATCCCCTACACCCTACTCTTTTTACCACATGCTCATTGCTGGAAATTACAAATTAGCACTACCAGTCCTCAAGTCAAGAGCCATTGGTTACCAACACCTGAAATCAGATCCTGCCTTCAACCCTGCATGTTATGTGACTCCTTTCACTCTTCAATCTTCAGCAAGCTATTAAACCTGAACGCACGTTTCAAAAAGAGAGAGCTAATAGCCAAGGTTTTAGAACTTCGGATCCGATGACTTAATTGTTTTTTTTTTAGGCTATTTTACCTAATACTTTATTAGTTGGTCGGGGCATGTTAGATGTCTCGACCAATACCAATTAAATCTATACTAGTTAGAGACATCCCAATCATGGTTCTAAAAAACAGAACAAAGCAGTAAACATTGGCCAGATCGGAACGGTATCAGCCATGACCAATCCCTGATCCTGAAAAAAAAGAGTAGATATGTCCACTCTGGAACAGTATTAGAACGGTTTAGGCCTTGACCATTCCGGAGTTTACAGTGCATATTAGCTCCATATGAATCCCAACAGTTATAGATACCACCTAATCAATACCAAAAAAAAAAAAGTACTTATTCAAACAATATTCATTAAAAAAAAAAATGACTTATTCAAACAATATTCATTAAAGAAAAAAATAACTTCAAACAACGTAAAGGAAAATTAAAAAAAAAATAACTCAAGTTAATAACACGAGCAACAAAACCAACCGCAACCTCTCCCCTACCGAGAAGGACAAATCCAAAGAGGTGCACAAATACGAGCTTGGGCGTCGGGGCCAACATAGTGATTATCAAATGTCCTAGTCTCATCCGAAACACTCCCATATCTTTACTAGTTCTTTCTTTCATCAGACCATATAAGTTGTCATCAGTGAAATAGATACAGTTGGGCTCACATCTTGAATGGTTGGAAGGGAAAATGGCGAAAGAGGCATTAGCACCCACAAACTCTTCACCTGTGACCACTTCTTGTCATCAAAATTGAACTTGTAAACCTCAAAATGAGATGTTTGAAATATGTATTGGCTCTCATTACACTCATCACCCACATAATCCACAAAAACTTCCCGCGCAATCATAAATAGTTTTCCTACTGACTCAACAAGATAAAACTCAGAACAATCGTTACAATCCTCTGGTAGTTCAGCAATCTCAATCGTTTTTGGATCAAGAATGGAAATGTCAACCATTACCAAGGATTAAAGTATCGGTATCGATCACCGTATCGGTCGACCAAAATTAAGATACGTATCGGAGGGTATCGTATCGTATCGGAGATACGCTAAGATACGCACATAAATGGATATGAAACACCTTTTTAAACATTTTTGCATAAAAAATTTGTTAAAAAACTATTGATAACATGTATTATGCATAAACACTAAATTGAGGGTATCGCACTAAGAATTCAAGGTTTGTAGTTGTCCCATAAATGTAAAATCCTTGTTCCCAACCTTGATTTCCACTTTAGTTAGAGAATAATATGACTGACAGCAATTTTGGAACAGAAACCCCTCAAAAATTCTTGTTTTTTAAAATTATACTCATCTTGGCCATTATATGATTGTAGCGCACTGTATCGGTACATATCGATACTCACCGATACATATTGATCAATACATACCGATACTCATCAATACGTACTGAAACTCATCGATACGTAACAATCGATACATACATATACTCACCGATATGTACTGATACATACCGAAACATATATTTCACATTGATTTATTATTTTCCATAGAGTATCAGTACATATCGATAGTGTATTGATGCATATCTATATGTATCATAGGATATATATCGATACGAAAGGATTTTAAAAATTTAATGTATCGTATCGATGTGTATCATATCGGTATCATATCGGAAATTGCCATTTCTAAAGAAAATTTAATTAATCCAGGTCAAGGATAAAATTGAGGAGTTTATCAAAGTAATTTTCACTCTATTTGTAGGTATGTTATTTATTTTTATAGATGTATTTGTAGCTATGCTTGATATCTCCAATGTTCCAGTTTCTGAAATTCCACTAAAATTTCTTGCAACAACTTTATTTGAATGTTAATTCATATTCTGTGCAACTAGATCTGGACTTCACCTTCCTAGAGATGAATCCTTTTACTTTGGTTGATGGAAAGCCTTATCCTTTAGATATGAGAGGCGAGCTGGATGACACTGCAGCTTTCAAGAATTGTAAGAACTATAGTTTATTCTCCTTATGTTATTATTGAATTTTTCTCTTTTACAGTTACAAAATGATTTAGTGTAATATATTACTTTGATTACAGATAGCACATTTTGTTGCAGGTGGGGTAATATTGAATTTCCGATATCATTTGGAAGAGTAATGAGTCCGACGGAAAGATTTGTCCATGGGTTGGATGAAAAGGCAGTTTTGGACGTCACATTTTACATGATAACCCCAATAATGGTAGTGTACTTAATAGTTACAGCATGAAACTAGCAGTTTGCAAGTCATAATCTAGAGACAGCTTGGATTTAAATACCTCCCCCTCCCATGTTCCAGTTCTTGGAAGTTGTAACTATACTCACCTTATCTATCTGATTTTCTCCTTTTAAGGATTGTGATATGTGTTTGATTTCATTGCCGAAAATGGTGGATTTTCAGATCGCTTGTTCTTTCTTACTTGGAAGTTGTAACTCTACTTACCTTATCTGATTTTCTCTGTTTAAGGATTGTGATATGTGTTTGATTTCATTGTTTCCACTCTACGTCGGTAGATTTTTCGCCAATATAAGCTTGAAAACTACCGCCTTTCATTTTCTTTAATGTCAGAAATGCTTCATTGCTTTCTGGAGGGGCTCCTAGGTAGATTTTTCAATTTTCTGAATTTCCTTCTGCAAATCTAGGTTGAAATTTCACATGACTTTAGGTCTCATGGATGTAGGTCCAAATGGCACAGAAGGAGATCAGAGAGTATGATTCGAATAAGACCATATTTGTCCCAACTCGGGTGTCCTTCACATCAGAAACATGTGCTCCACTAATTGCAACTCTTCCATTTGAGATAATTTTCTTGTGATATTCAACCAAGTGAACTGATGATTTGTATCCTGTAAAAA
>NC_056560.1:8996437-9056351 GCF_013358625.1 Macadamia integrifolia | reverse complement strand
GAAAGCATCCCATTGATTTTTACACTGTTATCACCCGCTTCACCCCACTCCCCCACACCCCCCCCCAAAAAAAAAAAAAAAGAAGAAGAAGAAGAAGAAGATTCTGGAAAGGAAATTGCCATTTCTAAAGAAAATTTAATTGATCCAGGTCAAGGATAAAATTGAGGAGTTTATCAAAGTAATTTTCACTCTATTTGTAGGTATGTTATTTATTTTTATAGATGTATTTGTAGCTATGCTTGATATCTCCAATGTTCCAGTTTCTGAAATTCCACTAAAATTTCTTGCAACAACTTTATTTGAACGTTAATTCATATTCTGTGCAACTAGATCTGGACTTCACCTTCCTAGAGATGAATCCTTTTACATTGGTTGATGGAAAGCCATATCCTTTAGATATGAGAGGCGAGGTAGATGACACTGCAGCTTTCAAGAACTTTAAGAACTATAGTTTATTCTCCTTATGTTATTGTTGAATTTTTCTCTTTTACAGTTATAAAATGATTTAGTCTAATATATTACTTTGATTACAGATAGCACCTTTTGTTGTAGGTGGGGTAACATTGAATTTCCGATGCCATTTGGAAGAGTAATGAGTCCGACGGAAAGATTTGTCCATGGGTTGGATGAAAAGGCAGTTCTGGACGTCACATTTTACATGATAACCCCAATAATGGTAGTGTACTTAATAGTTACAGCATGAAACTAGTAGTTTGAAAGTCATAATCTAGAGACAGCTTGGATTTAAATACCTCCCCCTCCCATGTTCCAGTTCTTGGAAGTTGTAACTCTACTTACCTTATCTATCTGATTTTCTCCTTTTAAGGATTGTGATATGTGTTTGATTTCATTGCTGAAAACGGTGGATTTTCAGATCGCTTGTTCTTTCTTACTTGGAAGTTGTAACTCTACTTACCTTATCTGATTTTCTCTATTTAAGGATTGTGATATGTGTTTGATTTCATTGTTTCCACTCTGCGTCGGTAGATTTTTTGCCAATATAAGCTTGAAAACTACCGTCTTTCATTTTCTTCAATTTCAAAAATGCTTCCAGTTAAATTCTTTAAAGGATCTTGATATTTACAATAATTATCTGACGAATCTTGATTTGGATGGTTCAAAATAAAAGAAAAATATTGATTGGGAAGAGGCTAGGTTGAATCTTGACGAATCTTGATTTGGATTTTCAGATCGCTTGTTCTTTCTTTCTTGGAAGTTGTAACTCTACTTACCTTATCTATCTGAATTTCTCCTTTTAAGGATTGTGATATGTGTTTGATTTCATTTCCGAAAACGGTGGATTTTCAGATCGCTTGTTCTTTCTTACTTGGAAGTTGTAACTCTACTTACCTTATCTGATTTTCTCTGTTTAAGGATTGTGATATGTGTTTGATTTCATTGTTTCCACTCTGCGTCGGTAGATTTTTCGCCAATATGATCCTGAAAACTACCGTCTTTCATTTTCTTCAATTTCAGAAATGCTTTATTGCTTTCTGGAGGGGCTCCTACGTGGATTTTTTAATTTTCTGAATTTCCTTCTGCAAATCTAGGTTGAAATTTCACATGACTTTAGGTCTCATGGATGTAGGTCCAAATGGCAGGGAAGGAGATCAGAGAGTATGATTCGAATATGACCATATTTGTCCCAACTCGGGTGTCCTTCACATCAGAAACATGTGCTCCACTAATTGCAACTCTTCCATTTGAGGTAATTTTCTTGTGATATTCAACCAAGTGAACTGATGATCTGTATCCTGTGAAAAAAAAAAAAAAAAAAAGAAGAAGAAGATTCTGGAAAGGAAATTGCCATTTCTAAAGAAAATTTAATTGATCCGGGTCAAGGATAAAATTGAGGAGTTTATCAAAGTAATTTTCACTCTATTTGTAGGTATGTTATTTATTTTTATAGATGTATTTGTAGCTATGCTTGATATCTCCAATGTTCCAGTTTTTGAAATTCCACTAAAATTTCTTGCAACAACTTTATTTGAACGTTAATTCATATTCTGTGCAACTAGATCTGGACTTCACCTTCCTAGAGATGAATCCTTTTACATTGGTTGATGGAAAGCCATATCCTTTAGATATGAGAGGCGAGATAGATGACATTGCAGCTTTCAAGAACTTTAAGAACTATAGTTTATTCTCCTTATGTTATTGTTGAATTTTTCTCTTTTACAGTTATAAAATGATTTAGTCTAATATATTACTTTGATTACAGATAGCACCTTTTGTTGCAGGTGGGGTAACATTGAATTTCTGATGCCATTTGGAAGAGTAATGAGTCCGACGAAAAGATTTGTCTATGGGTTGGATGAAAAGGTAGTTTTGGACGTCACATTTTACATGATAACCCCAATAATGGTAGTGTACTTAATAGTTACAACATGAAACTAGTAGTTTGCAAGTCATAATCTAGAGACAGCTTGGATTTAAATACCTCCCCCTCCCATGTTCTAGTTCTTGGAAGTTGTAACTGTACTTACCTTATCTATCTGATTTTCTCCTTTTAAGGATTGCTTGCTTCATATGGTGATTAAAGGTTTGATATATATCTAGCAGACCGGAACTCTGTTTGGCCGCAATTATGTTACATTACCATTATTAGTTAATTCAGTGTAGTTAAACAAGAAGAAGCTGAAATTGACTAATTGAGTTAGGTCAATAGAGCAATCGGCATTGCCAAGCAATTATATTACATCATTCCCGAACTTCAGAAGCAACAATGAATGATCTCCATGTTGCCCTCGCCCCCAAAAAAATGAGAGGAACCATGCATGTTGCGAAATCAAAGCTCACATGGAGAACAATTGCACACCTGCGCAGATTTAATACCTAATTCTGTACTGGAGAGCCTCTTAAAATGCTCCTTCAATAACCTCTTCGAATCATACTCTCTGATCTTTTTCCGTGCCATTTGGACCTACATCCATGAGACCTAAAGTCACGTGAAATTTCAACCTAGATTTGCAGAAGTAAATTCAGAAAATTGAAAAATCCACCTAAAGAGGATCCCCTCCAAAAAGCTTTCTGAAATTGAAGAAAACGAAAGACGGTAGTTTTCAAGCTCATATTGGTGACAAATCTACCGAAGTAGAGTGGAAACCCAGTTTTCGGCAATGAAATCACACATATCACAATCCTTAAATGGAGAAAATCAAATAACGGAAGTAGAGTTCCAACTTCAAGTAAGAAAGAACAAGCGATCTGAAAATCCAAATCAAGATTTGTCAAGATTCAATCCAGCCTCTTCCAAATCAAGATTTTTCTTTTATTTTGAACAATCCAAATCAAGATTCGTCAGATCATTATCGTAAATATCAAGATACTTTAAAGAATTTAACTGGAGGATAGGGAAACTCAAACCTTCTGTAAATGTCTTCTTGCCGCTTGAACGAATAACATATTCGTTTTTCGAAGATGAACAGACAACGGCTTCTACGTGTGCATACTTGATGTGCGCCCGGATTCCCTTGAGATATTTAAACCTTTTAGTGCAGAGATCGCAGTAAAATGGCTTTTCGGTGTTCCACGGAAAATGAGAAAACTGAAAGTTGCAGAAAGAACGTTGCAGAACACGAGCTATTGTGTTCAAAGTTCGCTCAATAGCTCTCGTCTTTTGCAAATAGCTCTCGTCTTCTGCAACTTTCTTTCTGTAATTAGGTTTCAGTTCTGCAACACATGGTTTCTTAGCTTCAGTTTTCTCGTATGAGTTTAATCATCATCTCTTATAAATATTCTAGATGGGGAAAAGCCGAACAGAGATTCTAGTGCGATCTCTACAATAAAAAGCCATTGTCTATTTAAGATGCCACTACCTGGCATATTCGAAAAACGAATATGCTATTCATTATAATTCAAACCATGAACAATAGCAAAGTTCAAGCGGCCGGAATCCCTCGTGATCTTCTGTGTTGTGCCGCTATTTCTCCGTCGAGGAATGGGAAACAAGTAGTTGAATGGGTAGGGCAGTAGGAGGAAAAAAACCCTAAAAGAAAACAAAGAAAACATATGCTAAGGGGCCATTTGATAACACTTTTATTTCTGGAGAGTGTTCTTTTACAGAAGTGTTCTTTTTCGATTCCATGCTGTGAAGACACTCTGGCGGAATAGAAACAACGTTTGGTAAAACTATCTCATAAATGTCCTTAGAACAGGAAAAGAACAGAAACAACGTTTGACAAACACTTCTATTCCTTAAAAGGACAATAATGAAAATTCACTTTTGAACAATGAAATCAATAATTACAAACATGCTATTGTGGTCAAATTTAACTTAAATAATGAAATAATTTGTGTGCAATACATGCTAAAGCATAAAATCTGATGATTCCAAACAAAGAAAGAAAGAAACGAGAATTTTCTGGTATTTGTTTACATCAAGCTCAAGAACTTCAAATTGATCTGCCTAGCTGCCCATCAAAATAGAATACTCTAATCCTAATAAAAGTCCTCCTCTAGCTCCAAAATATAATCTCATTAAGCACTGAAATTTACACAACCAACCGTCATCCAAAATATCAATCTCATTAAGCATTGAAATTTTTCTTCCTTGCCACAGTAATATAAATGGACAATCTTTGCTGATGATAAAATTTAGCAAATAAATAAATAAGAATCTTAAATTGGGCATCAGAACTACATTTTATCCCCAACTAATTACAAAGAACCAAATAGGAAGAACACATTGTGAAAAAAATTAGTTGAATAGAATGTTATCTAGAAAGCAAATGTCTAATCTGTACTTATGACCCCATTAGTTGGATAAAATCACTGTATGATTTCTTTTCTTGATTTATACCTTGATCGAAGATGAGAATGATGAAATATGCTCAAATGGGTATTTTTCAGAAACCCATCACGATCAAAGTAAGCAACTATGAAACTTGAGCAGTCAAGAACAGAGATCACCATAACCAGAAAGAAATAAAAAATTTACCAAACACAATTTTAGACTTCACAAAAATCGCAATATCAAAGCAAGAAAATCTCCCAAATCACTGCAATTTACAGATGTCCCAAAATCCAAGCAAGAAACGAGAGAGAAATAAGAAACCCATGTCAAGAAAAGAAGAAATGCTCAAAGATTTTACCTCTATTAATTACTTGGAATATAAAGATGAAAAAATTAATCTTCTCTTCAAGCAACAAACCAGCGCATCAATGGTTGAAAACCCAGAAAGAAAAAAAAAAAAAAAAAACCCACCTTTTTTTTTTTTATTTGAGGTTGAACAAGATAGCAGGAAGAAAAGAGAGAGAGAGAGAGAGAGAGAGAGAGAGAGAGAGAGAGAGAGAGAGAGAGAGAGACAATACCTGTTGCAGGAGAACCCTTGAAAGCCCCTTTGAGTCACGATCTTGAGCTTGAAACCAGTTTTATGGTTCTTGTGAGAGACAATACCTGTTGCAGGGAGACAACTATTTTTCAAACACAGAGAGAGAGAACCTGTTGCAGGGAAGCGACGATCGAGAGAGAGAGAGAACCTGTTGCAGGGAAGCGGCAGATTTGGGGATTTTTGATCGGGAGTTGTAGTAAAGGGGTTTGTGGGTTTTTGGAGGTTTTTGTTCTTTTTAGTTAGTAGACTGTTTTTTTGTATTCTTGCAATGTACTTTTAATTATTCTTTTTCATTGGTTCATTCCGAGATAATACAAAAATGAACCGAACGTGCTAAGTATATTTTTGTTCTATTTACATTCTCGTAGAAGAACATCAGAAACATTCTCTTAGAGCGTTATCAGACGGCCCCTTAGTGATACTACGGCTGCGTTTGCTAACTTTCATAAAAGCATGTAAAAAAAAAAAACTGCAGAAACGAGAATTAAAGGTAGTTCAAAAAAAAAAAAACGTATTTTGACACAATGAAATTTCTGTTTTTGAGACGAAACGTTATCAAAAGCAGCCTACATGTCAGCTTGTCTTTAATACAAAATTTGGTCCATGAAAAAATAAAATTCCTCTACCATACATATGAATCACCCAACCGTTTATTATCTACAGTGAGTGTAACGATGTGGTGAGCATCGGATGGCTGAGAGCATCCGGACACATAGTCCGGGGTCCCCTCGGCTATCTGATGCTCACTACGCCACCACACTCATTGTGGAGGATGTTTTTATGAATCACCCTCCATGGGTGGAGGAAATTATTTTTCTTCTTTTAAATTTTTTTTATTATTTCTAATATGTTATTACTATATTTATAACATATTAAAACCTAAAAAGAATTTGTGACCCAAAGATGGTGGATGAACCGTCCTCTGTGGTTGGGTGGATGAACCATCATCAATAGTTGGATGGAGGAAAGGCCTACTACATGAATGATAACCATTTTATTTTTACCCTAAATTTGTATCTTTAAATTTTTTTATAGTAATTAACAAAAAAAATATTTAGTAAATGTATATTTATTTCTGTGTATGGAACCAATATAAAATGTCATTAAATACCAAAATTTTTAGCATAAATGATGGTGGTGGTAATAGAGGAGGAGGTGGTGGTGTTAGTGGTGGTTGAAATTGTGTTGGAGGTGTTTTTATTTTTAATATGAAATTATTTTTTTATCTATCAAATTAACCATGTATTCATGAAAGAGCAAGCTTTATTTATACCTTTTATTTATGGAATACACAAGTTACTCAATATGTTCGTATTATTATTTTTTTTTTAATTTCTCATTACCCTTTTAGTCTTGGTTTATTCTTAAACAAAAAAAAAAAAAGTTGGCAAGGTGATTTCTGAGAATAAAAATAAGAAATATAGAAACAAAATGATTGTATCCATCCCCCAATCTACCAAATTATTATGGGACATGGGTTGTCCAAGGAAACTCGGTTTTTTTTTATTTTTTCAAAACGGAAAGAAAACTACTTTAACGAGAAACATAAATTAGGAGGGTCAAAATCATCCAGCTAAATCGCGATTAAAGAGAATAAACCATTCGATTATATTTTTGAAAGTGTTTGGAATCACATAATGGATTATCTGAAATTAAAGTTACATTTCACATGATTTCGAATGCATACCAAACGCAGCCTTACTGTTGCATGAGTCGTGACGACAATAGAAACAAATATACCAATAGAGTTCTGCAACTGAAGTAGCCTTTTGGAATTTTCACGATTTCAAAGTTCAAACCACTCTCGTTCGAAGCGCGATTTCGAAGGTCAGTTCCCATTTTCTATTTTGTTTTGAATTGTTTTAACAATATTTCACTCTGTTTCGATTTTTCTCATTTCGATCAATAAAGAGAAGAAATTCTGTCTCAAATAGCACTCCCTGTTCTCTCATACCTCCAGAATTAAATTCGGCACCGATTTTGTAATTGGTGACTAGATTAATCAAATTTCTTGATGAATTTTGTTTGGTATTGGATGATCATATCGAAGATAGTTTGTATGGGAACAACTGTTACTTCTCTGTTTGATCTTCTATCTGCATGTGAGTTCGCTTAGTTGTGGAGGAAGATCCGAATTTTATTTTGAGTGTCAAATGATCAATGGAGAGAAGGACCAAGAGATTTCCTCCGATGTCGCCTCTCCAGATCCGCTTGAAGAGTATCTGTCCTGGGTAGGGCCTAAATCCGATGCTGGCGATGCCTCACCTGTTTTGTCGGATTACTCTTCATGTGGAGAATCAGATTTCGAGAGGTATTGCAGCGCGAATTCATTTATGGGGACAGCAAGTATGTGTAGCTCCCTCGGAACTTGTAATGATTTTCTGGATTCAGATTTAGGTTCTGTGAGGAGTTTGGGGTTCGGAGAGGATCGTGTCTTGGAAAATGTTGGCTTTGGAGCCAGATTCCAAAAAAATTCTGTGGACAGGAGTAGTGCTTCTGTCGATGGTTATGATTATTCATCTGATGGAAGAGTCGAATTTCACAAAGGAAAAGGTGAGGCTGTGAATTCTATTTCTTCCCTGGAAGATAGGGTGTTGGTGGGGTTTAATAAACGGTCTAAGTCATTGCCCAGACATGAGGAGAATTCATCATTTGGGGCCATTTTTTCAGAAAGAAATTTTGGCAATGGATCTGAATCACTCGGAGGTTCAGGTGTCAATTGTGGCAAGGATAACGCAGAAGATTTGATGTTGAGTGGTCATACTGACAGAGGATTATTGCCTAGCTCAGCTGAACATATTTCATCAAAAGAGATTGTTACTGTACAGACTGAGAAGAAAGCGTTGCCTCATTTTGGGGTTGTGAATGCATCCATCGTTTTGCAGTCTGGTGAAGCTTCCCCATCTTATGTTGCTTCTTGTGTAGATATTAACAAACCAGGCCCCTGTGATGTGGGTCAGTTGCATGTGTCGACTTCAGCATCTGGGGTTTCAGTTGAAGGGAAGGAAGCTGAGAAATTAACTGAGCCGGATGAGGAAACCTCAACTAGATATGAACATTCAGATGATGAGAGGTCATCAGTGGATTATGGTACGGATGATGAACAACGAATTGGTTCAAGTGATAGGATAAATCTGCGTAATTATCAGAAGAGCAAACTCGATGATGAGAATCCAATGCTCATTAACTCCACTGTGGCCTTTGGTTCAGATGATTGGGATAGCTTCGAGCAAGAAGCAGCGGAAAACAGTTTAACGGCTGTATTGTTGGATGAAACTCAAGAGCTGCAACAGCTTCTAGAAACTGAGAAAGATCCTCTGACTTCCACTCTTGGGGCCAACAGTGTACCTCCAATTTTTGGTGGACCTGAGCAAATAGAAAATATGAAACAAATACCTACAAATAGTTCTCATGTCCAGTCTGTCAATCAATCGATAGAAAATATAGAAAGCTGTTCAGTCAGCAATGTCCCTACATTGCAGGACTTATCTGTGCAAAAGGCTCCAGCAGGGATAGATTTGAACATTGTGGATGGTACCACAGAAACGGAGCTTCAGTATACAAGTGACAAGCAAAAGAGCAGCCTTGATAAGAGCGAGGTTTCAAAACATGACTTTTTGGGGAAATCAAAGTCTCAACTTAAGTTGGATCCTCTTTCTAGTATGGCAATTGGCCAGCTTCATTCTATGGCAACAGAAACACCTCAAGATAATGTGGCAGGATATTTGCAGAAGGATGTAAAAGATGCACTACCACCAATGGTTCAAAATGATGAGACCTTTCTAAACAGAATATTGACAGATTCTTCCATATCAAAAGATCCGGGTGAAGAACATGTGGCATCGAATGAGGTAAGGTTTATTTTTTGTCATGTTCTTAAAAGAAACAAGTGAGTTAATTTGCTTTTATATGATGTAAATGTGATAAATGTTTATCTGAAGTTATCCGTCCTTTGTCATTACTACTTGTTAGCATTGTAACCTTAAATGCAGACCGGCAAGGGATTTCGCTACCTTAGGACCATTATAGTTACAGCTGCCTTGCCATATTGGTTCAGTTACTATTGTTATCAATAATACAAGTCGGATCCTAGGCGTCAGCCCCCATACCTGGTCTTGCGACTTTGCAGAGACCAGTGTTTTTAGTGAGCCATCCTTTGTCACTACTACTTGTTAACATTCTCACCTTAAATGCAGACCACAAACAATCATTTGACCTGAATGCATTTCCTGGACTTATGTTTTTAACATTGAAGAGTGTTTGGGAGAATTAAGGTTGTTCAGTAGAAGACATGCTGTTGCAATAATTCTTTCATATATAATGAGATGGAATATGTAGCGACTACTCCACGGCGTTAATGATCCAATTGTTTTTGCAGTGTGCTGGAGATGTAACGGGAAACAAAATTCATGGAAAAATCTTTCTGAAATAATAAATTTAGATATGGGTGGTTGCAAACAAAATTAGGAAGCACAATAGAACAAGGGAAACACGAAATCGAAGCCGACTGAAGCTCAGAACTGGAGTTGAATAAGTGCTGTCTTTAGAGTGTCAATGTAGAGAAAGAATTATTGTAAGAGTTTTTGAAACAGGTGCCTAACGTTGTTGCATGTTAATCTAAATATAGAGGGAGAACCTTGCAGTTCAGCTCAACTCAGTATGCCTTATCTCAGCCATTTGGGGTAGGCTACATTGGTCCTATGCCAAGATTCCAACTTACTTATGGGACCAGAGCAGTCATTTTATTATATATATATATATATAATATTTTTATTTTTATTCATGCAGTATATTTCCTCATTTAGTGTTCTAGTAGAGTGTTGACTGTCTTGATCTCAAAATCATCTCTTGGAAGGAACATTTTGGCAGAAAAATGGAAAAAGAAAGTAGCAAATGCAGTAGAAATTTTACACTGCTTGATACTTATGTTGACCAACAATCCAGAGCTTAACAACAAATATGGTAACAAATTAGTCTCCAAAATATATCTACGTGCAACAGCCAAGACTCCACCCAGGTCATATCAATATATGGAAGGGGACGGAAATTGAATTTATAATTATTTTGTGCTCACACCAACTTATTAGTCTTGCAAATTTTGGAAATATGATTAAATCAAGCATTTCTATATGTTTCTGCATTGAATGAGCACGGATTGGCTGTGAATTCGATACTTCAGAAAATTAATCCACAATCATAGAGACATCTTGAAGAAGATTTGGTTGAGCCATTTAGGAACTTCTCAGATCTGGGGCTAAAGGACTTGTACATGAGACTGGGCCCCAATAATTTTCTCTGTGCTACATTTTCAAGAATTAAGCCCCTTAAATGAAATGAATTCCTTTAAAGCTTATGAATTGCAAAGTTCAGCGTGATCATATTATTCTATAAACATCTATCTTAATATTATATTTTACATTAAAATAAAAACTTTTTTAAAATTCTTTTGACTGTTGCTTGAAAGATGAACATTGTAGTCATCTGTTTGTGCAATTTTTCTTGCAGTTAGTTTCTTAGATTAGCACATTGCAATATTGGTCCCAATCATTTAATCTAAATACTTGGTGAGATTGTACAGGGTTCAGATCTGTGGAATAGGGATCCCAAACCGAGTGACTGCCTTGAATGATGCATTAAGTCAAAACCAACCACATGGATTTTCTATTAAGTCTTATGCTTATTTTCAATTCAAGGGTTCTATTTGGGAAAAAAGTTAAGCTTATTTTTGGGGGGAAACAGGAAACAGCCTTTCCGCGAAGCAGGCGTAAGGCTGCGTACATTTTGACCCTTCTCAGGCCCTACAGTGGCGGGAGGCTCATGCACTGGGTACACCCTTTTTTTATTTTATTTTTTTGGGGAAAATAATTTTATATGAATTTGCTTTCTTGTCCCTTTCTGTTCATTCTATTGAAAATTTCATCCTAAAAATGACTATATTTTACATTTTTTTATAACCTGTTCATGCTTTTTGAGGTTGATGTTTCTCTTCTGTGGAACCTATGGAAAGTGCAATATTTTGAAATGAAATGTAGCCTATGTTGGCCCTTTTCCATGGAATGGAATGCAGGGGCACATCCTTCCTATACCCCAATTTGTGCCTGTGCTTGTGCATTGCCCATGTTCGTGAACTCTTAGTCACTGTTGCTTCTGTTGTTTGTTTAGAAAAAGTAAGGTGAGATAGTGGGGTTTTGAATTATCTTGCTGTTATCATTCTTAGCTATGGCCCATCTGTGGCTAATCATATCTGTAAGTGACTCTTGATTAATTTTGAGTAGATGGTTCAGAGCCATGATTTTGAGGGGCCAATTCTATTTTCCCTTGTGTAAACACTTTTCTGTGGGGCATGAGCTGCTTGTATTCTACTCTCTCTTTTATTTATTTATTTATTTTTATTTTTTTATTTTTTATTTTTTATTTTTTTTTTGTCTCATCTCCTTAAAATTCTTTCCAGGCTGAGAACCTCAACTCAAATGAATTCTATGACGAGGTTGTCCATGAAATGGAGGAGATTTTGCTAGACTCTGGGGAGTCTCCTGTGGCTAGGTTCAGCAAGGGTAATTGGGCATCTGTATCACAATCACCTAAGCCTATTAGAGATGGTAGCTCAACTGCTTCTACATCTGGTACTAATGATGCATACCCACAAGTTCAGCAGCCTCTGAAAATTGATGGGATTGAAGTTGTAGGTGCAAAGCAAAAGAAAGGAGAGGTCTCACTGGGTGAGAGACTGGTTGGTGTAAAGGAATACACAGTTTACAGGTTAAGAGTGTGGAGTGGCAAGGACCAATGGGAGGTTGAGCGACGATATCGTGATTTTGTTTCTCTTTATCGTCAGTTGAAAACATTTTTTTCTGATAAAGGTCAGGTGCTCCCGTCTCCCTGGTCAGATGTTGAACGAGAATCAAGAAAGATATTTGGAAATGCTTCTCCTAATGTTGTCACTCAGAGAAGTGCTCTTATCCAAGACTGTTTACGATCCGTTTGGCACTCTGGGTTTTCATTCAGCGCATCGAGTCCTATTATTTGGTTTTTATCCCCTCAAAATGTGCTCCCTAGTTCTTCTATGTTAAATACTTTGGTGCCTCATTCACCTTCAGCATACGGTGGAGAAACTTCAACAGAAGGTGCTTCCACTTTGGGAAAGACAATTTCACTTCTGGTGCAAGTCCTACCTCACAAGTCGATGAAACAGTTGCTGGAAGCACAGCATTATTCTTGTGCAGGATGCCACAGATACTTGAATGAAGGGAAGACACTGTTGAAAGAATTTGTGGAGACATTTGGGTGGGGCAAGCCACGACTATGTGAATACACGGGTCAATTGTTTTGTGCTTCATGCCATACTAATGACACTGCCATTCTGCCAGCTAGAGTCTTGCATTTCTGGGATTTTAATCGGTATCCAGTTTCACAATTGGCTAAATCATATCTCAAGTCTATATATGAGCAGGTAATCTTTTCCCTTTCATGGATAGGAACAATTTAGCTTCCTTAGTGAATACACTGAGTAAATTAGAGATTATCTCAATATTTGGGTCTCGAGAAATGCAAAACATGTGTCTATAATACACTGAGTAAATTAGAGATTATCTCAATATTTGGGTCTCGAGAAATGTGAAACATGTGTCTATCTCTTATTGAGAATCCATTTTCTTATTCAATTTATCTGGCCCAGCATGGATGTACGGAAATTAAATTGCATGTGGCAATCAAGGGGTTCATTTTATGGATCATGTGTGTGAGACTGGTTGGAAGATAATCCTGAACCAGCCAAATGCCAATCATTTTACTAGACTAAGGTTGGGAATAAGCTCACATTGACCAACTCTGTGACCACATGTGCCACATGTATTTCCAACCAAGAGAGGGGCAACACATGAGGGTGGAGTGTTGGGAATAATCTCACATTAATTAACTCTAGGGCCTTGGTTGACTTTATATACCAGTTGAGCCTCTCCATCTAACACCTTAAGCTTTTGGTTTGGATAATTCAACTGACCCCCTTCTTTCTTTTATGGGTGGTTGGGATCATCTCATTGGAAACATGTTACTGGACCGTGTGATTCACAAGAGTAGACTGCATGAAACTCCATTTCACTATCATGTGTGATTTGTCAAATGGCTGTAAGCCGGTGACTGGCCAAGATACCCGTCAGTTTTGTACCAGACTTACAACCACTCGAGTTCAACTCTGTGGCTTTATCAATCCATAATTTGGTTTCATAGTATTTGCATCCTTACAGATTTCTCTCTTTTGCAGCCCATGCTTTGCGTCAGTGCGGTTAATCCTTTTCTATTTTCAAAGGTTCCAACCCTTCTCCATATTATGGGTATCAGAAAGAAAATAAGTGCTATGCTTACATGTGTTCGCTGCCCATTTCGGAGGGCTGTCTATAGAGGACTGGGTTCTCGAAAATATCTTGTTGAAAGCAATGATTTCTTTGCACTCCGAGACCTTGTTGATCTATCCAAAGGGCCATTTGCAGGTTATAATTTTGTAACTGGCTTTTCATTGGTTCATGTAGATTTGCCTTCATTAACATAGATGCATGTTTTTGGATTTGACATGTGGTAGTCTTATTAATTCTTGTTCCACTTGCTTCATAGAATGAAATTATTTCATTTTTTATATGTGTGGCATTTTTATGCACAAGGTGATGCATTAAAATGGACTCATACGAAGTGGTTCATTAATCAGATAAGGATAGTTTAGCACTGTGAGGGTCTATTTTTGTCAAGTGAATTTGATGTCTGTTTGCAAATATTTTGAGTTCATCTAGACTTGTTCGAAACTGAAAGCTTTTCAATTGATTGGGCTGACATAAGGTTTGTAAAAGAGGACATTTTGTTAGAGGTGTCTACTTTCATTTTCCAGGGCCAAAAAGTGGTACTGCACTTTGAAATGAAAAAGCTTCCTTCAGCCTATTTCTTCATACGAGGACTCTCTTAAAGTTTTAAGTCTTCCACTACATTAAAAGCTTCTAACTTGAAATTTTAAGTCACTTTTTTTCCTTTTACCTTCTTGTCAAGTTAAGGTCCAAGATTGTAGTGAACTTTGTTCAAAATCTTTTAGATATTTTGGGGCATAATTTTTATTGTTTAGGGTTTTATCTTACTTTGGAATGGATCAACTTTTATCAGCTTAAATAGCAGACATTCACATGTGGGCTCATCATTCCTATGTTCTCACTATTTATTCACTTACATTGCAGCACTCCCGGTCATGGCCGAGAATGTCTCTAAAAAAATCTCAGATCACATCACTGAGCAGTGCCTCATATGCTGTGATGTTGGTGTTCCTTGTGCTGCTGGACAAGCTTGTGAAGACCCATCATCCCTCATTTTCCCATTTCAGGTTGGTGTTCATTAAATGTTTGTGATGGAACAAAACCATCATGGACTTATAGGACTTCAGGTTTTCCCCATTCTTTACATGGATAACATGCACAAAAGGTTTCTTTACCAAAAAATGAATCCTAGATCTTACTTCATCTTCTTGGTTGACTCATTAACCAGAATTTCCATATGGTTGAGCTTTTGCTCCTGGTGTAGTAACACGGGATCAGGCTTCCAGCACACCTTATACATAGAATCCTTCCATTGCAGCCTGCCCAGATTTGGTGGATATATTTTTAGGGGTTAGTTCAAGTGAGTTCAATATAAACCATCGAAAAAAATAGGGAAAAAAACCATACATGGTGGGCTATATAGTTGAGTTAGGCCACCAAATTTGATATGTAGCATATCTAAGTCATCCCCAGTCTACCCCATGTCCAGCTTGCCAATCATCAGTTCACATGGTCGAAAAATTAGAGGCATGGTGGAACGAATCTAGGCGAGGGTGTGTTGGAAACATAATCTCATATCATAGTAGCGATTTTATCTAAAATGGGTTTTGATGACGAAAGATGTTGAAAAGCTCTTGGATTCTCCCTTGACTATGGTCCTACAATCAACAGGAAGCCGAGGTTGAAAAATGCAGGTCTTGTGAATCAACTTTCCATAAAAATTGCTTCAGAAAGCTTAGAACCTGTCGATGTGGTGCTGAGGTGGAACATCATGGAAGTTCAACAGACGCAATAAGGTGCAAGCCTGGTGATGAAGTGGATGGAGTTTTGGGTTTGTCAGCAATGAAGTCCAACACCAGTTCAACAATGCGTTTTCTCACTGGACTGTTCTCAAGAGTGGGATCAGAGAAGACATTGTTAGATCCTGGAGACAATAATGCAGTTATTGTCATGGGTTCTTTGCCAAGTAATTATCTCTAATCCCTTGTTAACTGTAGTGTACAAGTTGTATTATTTGTACTTGGAGAAACCTGAACAGTTGATTTGTGCACCTTTGGTGTGTTGGGAAAATAATGACACTTGTCCGAGATTATTTGGGAAAGCAAGAGAGTGAAAAAGGATAAGATATTTGTCTCTACTTATCCCTACTACGTATTGTGAAATGTAACTGTCTTAAAATGGCAAGATTAGCCCATGCTTGTTTGTGAGCATGTGTGGATGCTTGCAGGAGTGTAAGTTAGCCCATGCTTGTTTGTGAGCATGTGTGGATGCTTGCAGGAGTGTAAGGGCAGTGGGGACAAAGAACTCACTTCTATGAAGGGAGTGGGGGAGAGAACTCAAGGACAAACCTTTGATAGTGTGGTTGTGTTGTCGGCGCAGTTAAAAGAGAAGACATGCCTTGAATTTCATACTTTTAGGGCGTGTTTGGAAGCAGGTTCCTTATCCTCAAGCCCAATTAGATATTAGCAATCAATTGGGGAAGGGCATCTGGCTGAAGTTGTAGTATGAAACCATGGTTACTGAAAGCCTTTTTCATCAACATGGCATTGTCTAATGGGACTGAAATTTAGTGGGTATATATATATATATATATTTTGAAGAGAAATACAAGTTCTCCACTTGTCATTTTAATGTTAAAGGAGTCCATTTTTTTAGTACTATATGCCACATAGGAACCCTTGAAAAAATAATTGGGAGGCCATAAATAATAGATATAATTTAGGGAAGCTCCCAAATTTTACATGAGGTCCACTCAAGTTATCCAAATGAGTAGACAAGCTAAACTGCCTAAACACATCGATTGATATTTTTTTCATTTATTTTTTCACTTCTCAATCTAGAAATCCATAAAGGGAAGAAAATACCATTGATAGGGAGGGGCCTTTTTTTTATTATTATTATAGAAATAGGGAGGGGCTTTCTCACCCGCTCTCACATCTTGACTTGGGTCTCGTATTGAAAGTTTCTCTCTCTTCCCTGATCATATCGGGTCTATGATTGGCGTCATGATTAATCCTGGGAAATCAGTCACGTTGGTGGCAACATGAGGAACCTTCTCCCTATTTGCATTTTCCTTTCAAGGTAGGATGCATAAAAATAGAAATGTTAGCAAAAAAGTGCTATCAGGTCATTTCATGTGAGAAGGATAGAGATAAAGGAGAGGTGCTAACATCCCCTTCCTAGATTTTATGGGGTGATAAATTGTTTATTCAACAATCAAGAATGAGAGGCATCATGGCTGTTGTAGTAGCATTAGCAGGAACCTTATGTTTGGAAGCATCTACTTTTATCCGGCTACAGTGCTGCGTGAAGAGATGGAAAGATAAGAGATAAGAAGAGAAAGACGAGAATAAGAGGAAAGAGACAGTTAGGAAAATCAAAGCTAAATGTGGTCAGCTATATGATTCTTTACCCTCCAATAGGTTTTATCCAATGTTATACTTAGGACAAGAACGAGACTACGTGTCATTCCTCACCACTTTTTCTATGGTTATTTTAGGTTTGCCCCTAGTTCTAATGACTCCAAACAATATATATATATATATATAGTAGTTCCATGCGAAGGAGATTGACGATATATATACTACGATGCTGCACAAGCTGCTTACTCTGAAGACTGATCCATAGGAATGGAAGGCGTCTAAATTCTGTGCAGGTACTAAGCTGAGTATGAATCGCGAAAGATGCCCATTGCTCTATACTCAAATGTAGGGGTGTCAATTCCTAAACCGAACCCGTAAAACCAGCCAGACCAAACCGATAACAACACGGACCGAACCGAACCGAAGCTTTATTGGTTCGGTGTGGTTTGGAGTATGTCAACCCCAAAACCAAATTAAACCGCACCGGAAACCGGATGAACCCGAAACCAAACCGAAACCGGCTCAAAACCCGAACCAAAATTGAAACCAAACCGGTAAGAAACCGAAACAGTCTAAAATTCATTAAAAAAAATCAAAATTTACATAGTCTTGTATACATTTGTATGAAAGTCGAATCCAAACTGGACCAAAAATCAAAATCAACCCGGTTACAAGTCGATCAAAGAAACCGAAGACAAACCAAAACCAAACCGCACCGAAACAAAACCGAAACTGGAATTTCCTTATTGGTTCGGTTTCGGTTTCAGTTTCTCAACTTTCCCACATCGAAACCGACTCAACCCGGACCGAAACCGAGCCGGACCGACCGATTGACACCCCTACTCAAATGATATAGGGTATACAATGACTAATAATGGAGGGCTGAACCCAGTGACATTCCAATCTAGACGTTTTCCTTCATACTCTCTTTCTTTTACAGAAGAGGAAAATTTTCAAGCAAAATCTTAGCTTTCTTATACAAATACCAGAGAAGACTTAAAGACTGCAGACCATTTACATGGCAATCAAACCTTGTTTTCCTCAAAAAATTTTGGGGTCCTTCATCCATTGCCAAAAATGTATTCGCACTCAATCAGTAAAGGCCATTGACAGACGGCCAAACATGATAGGAATCCAATCCATTCGGAATACTTAGATATGAATGTGCTTTTATGTTAACAGATATTTTTGAACGCAAAAAGGACTGGTGGCGTATGGTTTAATGGGGGAGATCCAAAAGAGTCGATTGAAAGATCAAGAATTCTTATAAACCTTTCTAAATAGCTATATATTCCATAAAACCCTCCCATCGGATGGATAAATGAAGAAATGAACAATTATGCTCTTCTTGTAGCACCAATCTCATTTCTCCGAAACAAAAAAAAAATTTGAAAATTATCCACACAATCAATAGTACTTCCTTGAATTTTGTAAGGAATTGATCCTTGATTCAATTGTCATCTTTGTACATCCCTCTTGCTGTTCTAAAGCTGCTCTCCTAGGGAGTAGTGACCTTGCTCAGCAAACTGCTTGCAACAGGGACAAATCCAATTTGCAAATTCAGTGGCCATGAAGTGGTTTGGTTATGGCTAATTTTAAGCTACTGTACGCTTCATACATTGATAAGATTCAGGAAACAATCTTGACAACAAGACGTTTTTCAGCTTTATTATCAAAGCTAAAAAGAAGTAGCAGGGGATATGCATCAACCCCACTGAGAAGTACCTGCAAAACCAGATCAGCAAATGGTGAACACAATAATCAAGTCCTTGCATGTATCACGAAACACACGTAATTTGATACTTTTGACCAACTATCAGTCACTTCTTGAGAAATTCTGATCCATTCCCCCATCAGCCCACTACACCCAAAGAACAAAGGATTGAATATCAAAAGGAACTTCAGACAGAAACTAAAATGAATGGAAGGGTGAACATATGCATCAATTGTGGATAGATGGTGCAATATTAATTTTCACTTGGAGGAAGAAATTTCTTTTTTAATGGAAAGACAAACTAGATTCAGCTTTTGTACTCGAACATGGTAAAGATGGTTTTATTTAACTTACCAAACTGGAGCATATGGCGAAGACAGGTCAAGAAATGGGTATGGCCACCTATAAAATGATATTTTCATCAGAAAAAATACAGCCAAAATTCCTCAAATGCAGAACGATTAAAACGCAACCAACTTTACCACATTGAGACACAAGCGTGGATGATCCACTGGAAGATGACAAATGTGCCCGTCCACAAGACAAAGTAAGCGATCCTAAACCAAGGAAATCGCTGAAATAGGAAAAAGAATACATAAAAAATCATCAAGTAACTCGAAAAATTACAAGTGATTAAACAATTAAATAGCCTAAACTTACCAAGCAATTCAATGCCGCGTCACCAAGGAGGAAAACAGCATTCACTGAATGCATACCAACAATCAACTGTCACAGATGGATGGAAAATAGTCACCGAAATGATAGGAGTTGGGGTCTTCCAAACAATAGCAAAACGGTTCTTAATCATGTAAAATTAAAGCAAGATATTGGAATTACAATCTGCAGTAAGTATTTATTTATCATCTGGTGTCAGGTATACGCATGCACATCATTTAGGAAGGCCATAGCCAGTGGTATGCCAACCAATTTCATTTTGTAGCTTGCAAACCCACCTCCTGTGGTCTAATCAACTCCATTTTCCTTCTTTTAATGAATTACTTTTTCATATATCCATTTATGAAGAAAAAAAAATATTGTGGTTGAGCCACCTCGGTACAAGTGCGATGAGCTTGATTTATCCACTTTAACCAAGGGAAGCAGAAAATGCAAAATGTTAAATATGGGAGGTCATTCTCAATTGATAATTTATTTAATACTTACTATGGAGCATTAAGGATGAAATGTTGGGTTGGTTTTATCTATCATACATGATGTTGTGTCACATTAACAGCAGAATATCTGGATGAAACCACAAAGTTATGTGCATGAAGATTTCAAAACCATCATTTCTGCTTAAATTATTACATGGTTCGAAATATCCACACTATTAGAGCTCATGAAATTGGTATCCAGCTAAATACCCAAAAAAGAAAAGCCCAAAATCTACTTGAGTGGCAATTACATGTCCATCAATATATACTTTCTATACTCAATCTACAACTACAACAAACTTAAACATCAATCAAAATGCTTGGAATGTTCAGCTATAACCGAATGCCACTCACAAAATAAATGACTCAAGGGACTTAAGTGCCAATCTGCAGTATTTGATACTTACAAAATTCAGATTGTAGTCTTTCTCGGTAAGAAATGGAACAATGATTAGCCAAAAAACGAAATCAGTGAGCATTACAGCACCAGCAATCATCTGTTAAAAAAATAAAACTTTGTCAACAACTTGGCAAGTATATGGTTGAATTAAACGATGTATGTCTGTATGAAGGTAATATAATCCATGTGTAATTGATTTTTTCAAGTGTGGAAGTGGGGATTTAATCAGCAGTTATAAGAAATAATAAGTCAATTTTATCCAGTTTAAAAGTAAAACTAGAAACCTCAGGTTGCATTTGCAGCATCACTTTCAGGAATTAAAATATAGTCATTCTTAAGTAAACATTATCCAATTAGCCAATGTCCGGCCTATAAAAATCAGATATGAACCGTAAAACAGTTAGCGATAAAACGGATGAGAACAGAAGGAAAACAAGCACAGAAACAAAGGAAGAACTAGCACATGTAAGAATTAGAGAAGGGATGAAAAAGAAACAGAAAAAGAATATGCTTCCTATGACTAAGCCAGCAAAACTATAGTTAGCAGAAGAAAACACAACTGGACCAACTCAATCCTGTGAATTTCAACAAGATACACTCTCTGATTAATGAGAATTACCTGAAAAATAATTTGAAAGACATAAACCCAAATGCCAGCAGTTTGGCGAATATGATGTCCTTCCTGGGGACCTGAGCTCTTAGTTGTAATGCTCATATTCAAATTTTCCCCATGAGTGGGAGCTACATAGGTGCTGCCTTCTGCATCTAATCCCGAATGATAAGCATTGTCACCAGAAATTCTATTGCGATATTGGAAACATCCATAAATGGATAGCAATGAACCAAGCTACAAATGGAAGATGAAAACATATGCAACATAAGATAAAGTGGACAATATAATGAAGCATTTAATGGAAACAGAGTAACAGACCATGCTGTAAGATGAGCTATGTATACACACACAGAGAGGGAGAGAGAGAGAGAGAGAGAGGAGTTTTGAATAAAAAGCCTTAGGTTAGAGGTCATACCCCAAAATAAATGGTAACCAGTGTAAAAGTCCATCTGTCCATCACCCAAAACAATCACAAAAACAAAGCCAATGATAAGAAATTTGTCATTCATGGTTGACTAGAATGCTTTGTGTTATAGAGATATCTTAAAAGATATCACTAGCAGAATGTCTTGTATAAAAATTTCTCTTTTAATAAGAACCATATTTAGAGGATGCTCCCACATAACAACCCATAGACCACTTCCTTACAATAAGCTATCTGGTGCATTAATTATTCCAAATTCATAAAACCCAACAGCATGAATGTGATATGCAGGCTGTAGTACCAGAATTCAAAAGGAGCTAATCCTTCCAACAAACACTTTACATAAAGTAAAAGGAAAAATTTTGGATTGACCATTATCATCGTTAAGGAAATGTAAGTTAAGCACAAATATGAGCCCATGTAAAGGGTTGACTCACTGTGTATAGAAATAAAATATGCCAACTCCATCAATAATGACATTGGCAAGGAGCAATGCCAAAAGCACAAAGAAAGCAACTATTCGGAAAGCTAATAGCCAAGCAGGATGGATATCTCTCAGACATGTTCTCCAAGCTTCATCCTCATACAAAGTCCCAACTTTTTCTTGCTGAGTTTCTTCTCTGTCATGCTTTGAATTGTTGGAGCCTTCATATTTCCATATCAGTACTGATGCTAGGACCATAGGGACCAAGACCGAAATTGCACAGAGCAAGAATCTCCAGTTCAACCAATAACTAAGAGTGGTTGTATCAGCAGTCATGACTGGCTGCCAGGAATGCTTTGAGGATCCTGTTAAGAAATTCATTGAGTCACTACTTCTCTTCTAATTTTTCAAGCTATAACGCTACAGAACAATTGGTCTTTTTACACATCCCTATACAGGGAAAATATTTTGAGAACTTGGGTTCAATCAAATCCAAGAGAAAGGCTGCTTGAAGTTAAGGGGGGAGAAAAAAACAAGTTCAGAATGAAATTATTTGAAATATCTTAGAAAAATTTTCAGGAAAAAATCATCAGCTTCTAGTTAACGATTAGTGTGTCCATGAAGAGAAAATCCTTGCCGACGTGCACAAACACAAATGAAAAAGAAAAACAACTGTAGAAAGTTCTTATTTGGAAAACAATCATCACACTATCTGACAGAAGAAACTTCAGGAAAACCCAAACCATTTAGCCCAAAATGCAGAACTCTCGATAGTAATCAAAGCTCCGTAACTGATAATTCCCCACAATTAGAAAAACAGAACAGCAATCTTCCACTAACCCATTACTCCGAAGAAGCTGAAGAACTCAAACTCCAGAAAACATAACGAGAAAACGAAGCAGTGTCGAATCAACAGCATCCGGAGATGAATTTAAAACCCATTTATGCTATAAAAATGAAGAATAATAAAAGCTAACTAAAAACTGGGTTTCTCATTTAAGATACAGTCATGGGAGTTAAAATCTGCAAAAAGGGTAACCAAACAAGAATAGCCAGTTGGAAGTTGGCCTCATTAGTATTATAATTTTTTGGGGGGTGGGAGGGGAAAGAGACTCTGAATTCCAGAGAGAAAGGAGTTGGCGCCATTAATGGACGAAATTAAGCAGAAATTCTTAACTTTAGGTGGGTGTGGCAACAGAACGATAAATTCAATATTAAACCTAAATGATATGATTGCAACCAAAAAAAAAGCCACTAAACGATGCGAAAGAAGAACCTAAATTCTGAAGGAAAGGAAAGTTGGATACTCACAGGGAGAAAAAGCAGGAGACGGGTGGTGTGGCAAAAAAGATACTTTGCTTCCTCCTTCGGAGGCAAAATCTAAAACTAAGCTGAATCAAATTATTAAAGAAAAATGGAGGAAATGGGGTGGAGAAAAGGATGATAAAAGGGTAATTATGTTATGTTTGATCGTAAGATTCTCTTGTTTTTTTGGGTTCATCTAAAAGGCAAACTCCATCTGAGGTCGCAATCTGTATTAATTAATTAAGCAAAGAACACACAGATACCCCCATCAACAGTTTACATAATAAAGAAATGCAAAATAAGGTGTTTATAAAGATTTCAGCCACCTTTTCTATGATCTGTTTTTCTTGTTCTTCAAGCACCGAAACTCCCAACGTAAGAGGTGAGAGGCTAGAGAGAGAGACACCACAGATCCGGAGTCGTGGCAGAGAGAGAAACCCTTATTTGATTCAGAAATAAGAAAAGCATGTATCTCTCTACTCTCTCTCTCTCTTTAGACGAGACTCGAGAGTGAGGGTGAGAGAGAGAGAGAGAGAGAGAGAGAGAAATCGGACCATGGGCCATGGCCCATTGGACCATGAAAGTTCCGAATGTCAGACACCAATGTGGAAATACGTTAAATTACTAAAAGATCCTTGTTCTAATTAATTTAAGTAGTTAAAAAGGTTGAAATTTCAAAACACTAAACAGGGTATTTCCTGCTTCTAAAATAAAGGATGGACTTTCTAGAAAATTTTGAGAACCATGATCCACTGATTTAGTGACAAATCACCCAATTCATGGAAGGTGGGACTCGCACTATTCAAGTTGGATTGGGCTTTCTTGAGCCCAACATAAAGACAACCACCTTTACTCATATGCCAATTGTCAAATGCAAAATGACGTAATCAGTGCATAAGGCTTCCACCAACATAAGGTCTGAGATAGATCATAATCTACGCAATCGTATTTACCTCGCTTCACAGATAGAATGTTACCTATTTCAAACACGTGATCACTTGATGATAAATGTCAGTTGTGAAATACAATTGACGTAATGTAATTTAAATATTTTAGTTTAATATTAAGTTATATAATGAAAGTTATAACGTGGGGTATATTATGGAGAGTGGATGATATAGTTGTGTAATTATGATCTTATGATAAGTAGTAGATTGTAGTAGATATCTTGGGTGTTAAGTGCTGAGGAGTTGGAAGATGTGTTGTAAACAACTACCTTTTATTGGGAGCATATTTATTAGTGAAATAATAGATAATTACTTAAATTTTTTCTTAAAGAGAAGGACGAGTCCAGTTTCTTTTGTTAAGCCAAGCCAAAAGGTTGGCTCCATCCTAATTAGCTAAAAACCTATTTTTTTCTCTTTTATCTTCTATTTTTTATTTTCTATTTTCCTCTCTCTCTCTTTATATATATATATATATATATATATATATGGTGTCCCTATCACCATTATTGTATTGACCACACAAAACAATAAAAGAACAAAACCTTAACACCTTCTCTCCTAACTTGTGACTGATAAGAGAGGATGGATGCAACACGTAACTCTTAGAGATGAAGAATCTGCATGGCTTTCATGCACTGAATGGAGAGGAATGTAAAAAAAAACATAGACATCTTGACAAGTACTGGGCCCCTCCCCTGTGAGTTGGATAAAAAGTTGGTGGTGGTTAACATGTCATGGTCATCATCATACTTTTTGAATACGTCTATGAATTAGTTGTTTAATATCTTACTAAATTAGATTAAGGAGGAAGAATACTATTACAATCGTGAATTCTATATCTAGACGTAGAGAATGTGTATTCTTTCTCCTATAAGATTAACTACGAGTAACGTGCATGAAAATGTCTTATTATTTGATGTTTTCTCATTAGATATCAAATTTAAATTGGAAAGAAGGGGAGAGAGAGAGAGGTGTGGCTTTATCATAGACAAATATGATGATAGTGACAAAAGTACATACTTGTTTTATTGTTTTAAAGAATTATCAAGGATAAGGGAATTATTAGAGGGGAAAAAAAAATGAAGATCAAATTATCAACCATTCGATGGGCATGGCATCCCATGTCACGTTTATTTAAATAAATGTAATAAGGTCAATAGAATGACATCATTAGTCTTGGATGCATCGATTGCATGAATGATAGCAAGGGGAGACATATCCGGTAATGGGAATCCCTTTCCACACCAAATATAGATATAGTAAGGTTTTTATTTTTTATTTTTTGGGTAAATAGATTATTTTCACGTTGGTTAAAAAAATTGTAAATCCTATATGGGACAAAAGAACTCTGTATGTTTGCGTATTTCTACGATTAGACATTGACAAGTATGAAAAGATGATACTGCTCCCAGATGCCTCTTCATGGTCTTTCACTGGCCTGTGCGTTAATGCAGTGATTGTACAAACAGACATGATTCTCTTGCATATATATTTTGAGTCAGCCGAAATCCGGTTTAAAAAATTGTAAATCATATATAAGAGAAAAGAACTCTGACCACTTGCGTATCTCTACGATCAGACATTGAAGAGCTTGAAAAGATGATACTGCTCCCAAATGCCTCTGCACGGCCTCCCATCGGCCTGTGCATTGATGCAGTGGCTACACAAGCAAACATGATTCTCTTGCATATATATTTCGAGTCGGTCGGAATCAATAAGAAATCAGCAAGATTTCACTAGTAACATAGAAACCCAATGTGAATTGGCCACTCCGGAACAGTAAGAAGTGTGTTCGGACTCTGAAATTCACCGATTCACTCGATCAAAGATTCCGATTTGTAAAACAGTGTGTGGGAGGCATTATTAGGTACTTCTTCTTCCTCCAATAATATATATATCTAAATTTTTGCTTCTGCAGTGTCCTGAGTTTTGGGCCTCCGACCGTCCCAACCTTGCCATTCCAAAGTAACCCAAGTGGCCCGAAGCCCCGAAAGGCTATAAATACGAATCTCCGGGAATTCGGCTAACCAGCAGTTCATTGGATCATGGGCCCATATGGGCTTTCATAATGGCCCAGCTAATCTCCAGGAATTTGGCTAACCAGCAGTTCATTCTTTCATGGGCCCATATGGGCTTCCATAACGGCCCAGTTTCTTTTGTCAAAGGCCCTTACCAAACATTAGTGAAAGGCTGCGAGCCTGCCAGCATATATGTATGGAAAAGATGTGGGGCTTAACATGCCAAGACTGAAAGCCCACATTTGACTATTAATCACTATGAGGTTTTAGTCATTTTCATCATCCTTAAATACATGAACCAAAGAGGAAGGACTCCCTTACTGTCATATTTGAAAGAATGAGATAATGACACTGAAATCTTCCATCTATATAAACAATTAATAAATCATTTAAAAGAATCCTCTGTATCTATTTGAATTTTTTACCCCTTTTGCACCACATGAATTTAGTTGAACCACAAGATTTTGATTCAGATTTAATATACTAATTTTATGAGGCCATGGTGTTCAAAAATCCAAGGTAAACAGATTGATGGATTTTCCAAATGTTAGGAGGCCCACTTGGGATATAGAACTATCCATAGTTCTTGTTTTTTGGTTATTGTACTATACCAAGATGGGCTTTGAAGCCTGCACAGATACCTCCTTGTCCAAATCGGCAGTCAAAAATTTCCATAAACAATGCAAGTCCTGGCTATTGCTAATAGAAGGTGATGGCTCTCATAAGATATATAATTCAACAAAATTATATTCTAAGAGAACTTGGGGGGTGGGAAAGAGGTAGATGCATCCCCTCCACATGCTTTCACATGGATGATTATTTAATGGTAACATTTAAGAGAAAATCTGGTAGAGGGAGTAGGTGTTTGGCATTAAGAGTGTACATGTCCAGTTGAGAGATAGCCAGATAGGGATGGGAAATAACATGAAAGAGTAAGCACAAAAAGTGGGGGAGAGGTGTCATGGTCAATTTTATCATCTCTCTTTCAGGAAAGACAAACCTAAGATGCCTCTTCTTTCCTTCTCCAAATACTCTTCTAGAAACTTCCACTTCCCTCAAATATGGCAAACCTTACAGCACCTTTATTTTCTTTCACTCTCCCCCCCACCCCCCCCCCCCAAACACCAGAGAGAGAGAGAGAGAGAGAGAGAGAGAGAGAGAGAGAGAATCAGTTCTTCACTATCTTATCTAGGAAATGGACAAGAGCAAAAACCCATGTGTGAAGGAGAAGGTTTATATAAATGATGGAAGAGTTAATAAGAAGAAAACAACATAACATTCTGCATCTCTGCAACCTTAGACAGATGAAAGTTCCCAAGTGTTCCTCAATCTTTTTTTTTTTTTTTTCGAAGTGGGATTCAAATTTTCTCTTTTGTTGTGAAAGTTCTGTGGAGAGAAAACATGAAATTTATTAAGTATTTCCATCCGATGATTCAGGATGTAAGTAGCCCATAAGCCTGTGAAGAATTGTGGAAGTTTTGCTACTAACCCATGCAGTAAAGTCTCATTAAGAAAGCATCAAATTCATAATTCCAAGAAGCAGGGCCTTACTGTAATTTGGCTATGAACTGTAATATACTCTGAACTCCACCTTCATTGATCAACATTTATTCCTTGGAGATCATTAGTGACTTTCAACTATTTTACCACACAAAAACTTATAAGATGAATAATAATCATACCTGATAAATGTCTTACAGCCCATATAAATCTAGTCTTCCCACTATTACAAGAGTCAAAATCTTTTCGTGTTTCTTCTTTTTCTATTGCTCCCACCCCTCTCCCTTCTTCTTCAGAGTCTTAACATAACTCCCAACCCAAAAACAAAACAAAAAATGTCTGCATGCAACAGCTTCCTGGATCTACAAGAGCAGATTTGCTACGTACACTGTGGCTTCTGCAACACCATTCTATTGGTAAAATCACTATAAGAAGCTGCACAGTACAAAAGCAAATCAATAACTGTAACTATAGTCATTTCAGTATTCCCTTCTGAGGAAATCCTTTTTGTCTTCAAATGCAGGTTAGTGTCCCTTGTAGCAGCTTAATGAAAGTTGTCACTGTGAGATGTGGTCACTGTGGAGGCCTCCTCTCAGTAAACATGATGAGAGCTTCATTTCTGCCTCTACATCTCCTAGCTTCACTCAACAACACTTCCCTAATTGATGATGATGAGGTAACCAATCCTTCAGACCTTATCTTAATTATCTCTTTAATAAGTTTATATCAAGGTCCTGTTCATGAACAGTTCTTGTCTCTAATTAAGTAGCAGCTTCTGTTCAAAAAAAAAGTAGCAGCTAGAGTTACACCACCTACTCTGCTTCTGCTACTACAAATACTACAAGTCTTACCTTTCTAAGTTGATGATTCCAAATTTAACCATAGAAATATCACCACTACGCCCTCACAGTAACATGTAGTGAAACTTAGGCTGTGTTTGGTATGCATTCTAGGTCGATAATGCATTCCAAGAAAACATACCAAATGCAGTCTTAGTCTTCCACCCATAATCTTAAACATTTGAACCCATTGTTTATTTTACCTATATTTGTCATCTCATCTTCTCAACCTCTAATATTTTGTGGGTTTTGGGCACCCATCCCTCTAAAGATCTCAACTCTAAATTGTGATTAAAGGGAATGAATTATAAAACTATACCTTGAAAGTGTTTGAAATCATATTATAGAGTTTTAAAAAGTAAAGATGCATTTGATATGCATTCTGTGTCTGCAGCAAGCAAAAGAAGTCTGTGTTGAAGAATTGGAGCCTGAGAAAGCTTCAGATGTGTACTCTTCACCTATGAACTCCTCTGACAATGATGAAGAAGAGAAAATACCATCCAACCCAATTGTCAATAAGCGTAAGCCCATCAAACATTTAGTCATTTCCAAGATATATATTCTGTTTCTAAAGCCCTGAACCTCTTTTTAATGGGATTTGATCACAATTGAACAGCCCCAGAGAAGAGGCAACGAGCTCCATCGGCCTATAATCACTTCATCAAGTAAGATATGATATTAACAGTTCCAAACTTGGGCTTGACTTGCCTCAAAATTTCCCTCATGGATTTCATAACTTGAATTTAAATTGGTAAATTATGACAGAGAAGAGATACAGAGGTTGAAGGCCAGAGAACCCAATATCACCCACAAAGATGCCTTTAGCACAGCTGCCAAAAATGTAAGTTTTGTTTAAGCCTAATAAATGCTTCACTCACTATGACAAAACTACAGAATCCTTGAAGGCTATAACTTTTCCTAGATGTTTTGACTATGTTGGACTGTTCTCAGTGGGCTCATTTCCGTCGAATTCAGTACAAAGAAGATGGAGAGAGCTGCAGCCAAGGAAAGGGAAAATTGACAAGGAACCCATCTGTTGACGAGGTAATATAACCCCCTAACAATAGTAAACCATGAGATCCTACCAAGAGCAAAGGAAAACTGGATCTCGTGAACTCATTTACACACACTACAGGCTGTGTGTGTGTCTGAGAGAGAGATCTTTATTTTCTCGTCTGTACCATCAACTGGAGGCAATTAAGAAACGTTACCTCAATAGTGACGTCCTGTAGCATTTAAGTGCTAAACAGCAAAACCCAGAAAGAAGAAGGCTTTCATTCAAGTTGACTGTAAGTGGTTAACAATACACGCGCAAAGGATGAATGGGGCTCGGCTTGGCAGCTCACCTGTCCTAACACCCTGTCTGGGTATGAGCCAAAAATGGGGTGTGGCCACTTGTTGGGGGAAGATTGGGACCAATCCTGACTGGACTGGTCCGGTTTAGTCCTAAACCAGTTCCAAAAACCGAATTTGGGTCAAGCCAGCGATCCAGACGGGGCTTCATCACATTGCTGGTACTTTCTATGTGAAGAAATGTAGAAACCAGGATTTTAAAACAAAGAATCGGGACCTCAATCGGATCCAGCCATTTTTCGATCTGATTCTTGTTCTAGATCAGTCAGAATTAGTTGGGAATTAACCAGATTCTACCTGAACTCTACAAACCCAGATTGAAAGACAGGATTCGGGATTGGGCTTGACAAATACCAATTCGAATTGGTCCAATTCAATTTCGATTAGTTCAATCCATGATAGAAAGCAGAAACCCAGAATCTTTATTATTTGTAAGATCTAGCTTTTTCTTTTCTTTTCTTTTTCAAACAACTGGCCAGAAAAGAGCAAGAATCCTTCTCTCTTTTGGAATGCTATTTGAGACTTTGAGCTGGGTTATAAGGAGTTGAGAAACAATGAATGTGGATATGGTTTCCATTTTGGTCGATTCCATCTGTATGGATCAACCCCGTATGAGAGGAGGACCTGATCCACTCCCAGAACCAATAGCCTTTTTGGGTTACAGAATTTACTATTGAACTTGCTTTATCTTATGTTTTTGAGGTATTTTGTTAGTGAAACAGGTGGGTTCACTTCTCTTTATGGTGAACATATTTTTTCAGGTCGATGTGCAAAGCAAAGGTTTTCGTGAAAGAAGGGCCAAGAGGCATTCTATACAGGGGAAGACAACCTTGAAGTGAAATGGCCATTACAGATGGCCAAGAAAGGAAAGCTTTTAATTTTGTTCTCTTTTTAGAGATTGAAGGTATCCTGCATTTGCCCTTTACAGCAACTAAGTAGATGGATGCTCTTCGAAATGTATCACTGAAATAGGGTTTATTTCCTAAGGTAGTGAAGAGCCATTTGGTTCATCTTTTTGGTTCATGGAGGACCCAGGATCATTAGTACTTTTGCTACATTTCAGCTTCTGTTTTATTTAATCAAACCTAGTTCATGCGTGTGTTGAGGGGAGAAACATAGGCCCAAGCTGCACACTAGAGGTTGTAGACCATGACCGGATCCTTCGGTTGAGAGAATACTCCCACATCGGTTACCCTAAAGTCTCTCACTATGTCAATCACTACGTCATTTACCCGTGAATCTCTCCCTCCAATAGTTCGAGTTATTCCTCAGTACCTGTGCCCATCGCTCTTACGAGGACGGGCTTACCCGGATCATACCATTTTTCTACCGTATGAGAACACGGCGGAGAGACGACCGTGCGGATCTGTTAGTGCAGTTGTACTTGTCGTTCTTCTCGTTGGCTAAGCTAATTGAACTAGCGCCTAAAATATCAAGTGCCATGTGAGGGGAAGTGTTGGGGGATAATCCCACCTCGGTTACCTTCCAGTAGCGGGATAAAGATAGTATGATGCGCTGATTAAATGTGTCTTTCACCGTTAATAGCAGCTTTAAGTACACTTGACAAGAATAATATACTTGACAAGAATAATACACTTGCAAGTAGGGTGCTGGATGTTCATGTTCTTGATCAGTTAGGAGAGGATACTTCCAAGAAATTAACTAGATGACTTATAATATTTCTCATATCCAACTTGATACAGGCTTTAAGTTTTGCAGTACAGGACTTCTTATTTTGTATACTAAACACATCTGATGTTGTTCCTCAACTAACTTAAGCTATCAAGAATAAGTCACTTAATAATTAAAAGGGAGAGAAGAAGAAAATACAAATTTTTTATAATGTTTTATATGAGAGGAGTGGCATTTAATCTGTTTCTTTCATTTCCATGGCGTCCTCCTACTAAATCTCGACACCCTTTCAACAGTTCTACCTGAAGAGATCACATGCAAAGTTCAATTACTAACAAGTACCCCAATAGTGAAAACAATAAGGAAATAAGCAACTTTAATACCAAATGAAACTCTTTTCTTTTCTATCCCCTCTCCCCCTCTTTGGGAGAGGTGAAAAATAGAATTCTAGAGCCTCTCAAAGAGAAACTTAAAAAGTTTCATACTATTTCACTATCTAGAAATGTAGAGATTTCTTTGAAGAAGGGGGAGGGGGCATGTGGGTAAACTCCCTTAAGTGTAAAGATCAAATTACTATTTGGGTTTCTGGGACAAGATTTTCACTTAATTTGACATCCCGGCCAGATGAATTTCTAGTGCAAAGCCTTCAAAAGTAGAGCTGATGCAGGGTCAATGTTGCCTGAAAAAGGGTTTTCGGCATAACATTTGGTGGGGATCTTTGTGGTTGGACTTACCATTGAAATTGAAAGGCCTTGGAGAAACAGCATCAAAATATTCTTGAAAGAATTGTCTGTTCTCTTTGAATAGTTCCTTCCACACTGCAAGCACCAATAACTCCTTGATACCACACACGCACACAAACAGATAGATAGATAGAGAGAGAGAGAGAGAGAGAGACCAGTAAGAGTGATAAGTGGGCGGATGCTAGCATGCTCTGCAAGAGCTTCAATGCAGTCATCTCTACTCATGCGAAGGAGCAGGCACCTCTCTATCAGATGTTGAACCTGTATCTCCATGCAGAAGCATTCAATAATCCAAAAATACTGTTGAAAAAGGAAAGAACACTATAAAGACAAAGTAAAGATTCCACAGTCTCTCTTTCTCTCTCTTCTAGTCTTGGTGGATGGGGCGGGGGTGCCATTGTCGCTTACCATTCGAATGTAGTCATTTGGATGGCAACACAAACAAGGGAAGTGGTGGTTGTGACACATAGTGCTGATACCTCTTATTTCCTTTTTCTCTCTAATTAATATGTAATGGAAGTGGACAAAACATTATATAATTAGAAGAAAGAGGAAGAAAGGAATAAGAATCCAAGAGAAGAGCAAGCAAACAAAAGATGAAAAAGTGCAAGAGGCAGAAGTGGAGAGAGGACTGGGAAGCAGAGATATTTGTTAGGGGTGACAGTATTTACCTATTTAAGCAGTAGTAACATGAAGGAAGGAAGGGTTTGGGTAGGGAAGATGGTGGGGTTGTTTATCCATAGATATCCAAGTGAAGGGCCAAAAGAGAAGCAGCAATCCCAGCATGGATTTACCTCTATCTTCAAAAGATAAGACTCAGCTGGGTCAATTGCTTCGCCCAAGGAGAGTGGGAGTTTTGAGATTAGGTTGTGCTTTGCTTATCTCTCTCCACTTCCATTACTAATACTCCGTCGTGGCCAGCTCTTTAGCCACTTACCTGCAAGTGTCATCACGTCCCCGTCTCTGCGTCTCTCGCCTCTTTATCCATTTCGGTCCCACTGTCTTCAATGGCCGTGCATGCTCAATGCAATCCGGTCCCGCTATGCCTGTCGCTGGCTCATGGCACTTTGTCCAACTGTATATCCCACTGCTACTTGGTGGCGTTAGCAGCGATGTATTTATACAGATCCAGTAATTCTATTCTCTGTACCAAAAATAAATAAAATTCTATCCTTGCCCCCAACCAACACACACACACACAGAGTTAACTCAAGATTGGCTGGGACCAATCCAAGGTAATTCCCAATTCTTTCTTAGAAAAAACAACAACAACAATCATAACTTTATCCCAACTAAATGGGGTCGGCTACATGGATCCAATATAAAAAATAAAAAGTAAAGAAGCAAAAGAGAGATTAAAAAGAATAAACTTGGGAAATAATAGAAGAAGGTAGAGCAATATAGAGAGACGCATCATGGAAACACCCCCTATAAGGGGTCGGCAACATGGGTCCTTACCCTCCACGAAATTCTATCCGAAGTCATACTAGGATCGTGCCCTACACTTTGCATATCGTTTCAGGCCACTTCATTAATAGTCATCTTTGGCCTACCCCTACCTTTTCCTAGCTCCCTCCAAATGGATCCGGTCACTTTTCCTTACTGGGGCCTCCAAAGGTCTTCATTGAACGTGGCCATACCACCTCAATCGACTCTCACAGAGTTTGTCTTGGATTGGTGCAACCCCCAAATCATTTATAATACGTTCATTCCTTACCCTATCTATCCTGGTCTTACGGCACAGGCCTCTCAACATTCTCATCTCCACAACACTCAGTTTCATACGTCACAACTGGTCGAATAACTGCTCAACATTCCGCTCAATACGCCATAACTGGTCGAATAACTGTCTTATAAAATTTTCCTTTGAGTTTAATAGGCATTCTTTTGTCATATAACACTCCTGACGCACCTCGCCACTTCATCCACCCACTTTAATCCTATGGGCAACATCATCCTCTATATCCCTCTCTTTGTCAATGATAGACCCTAGGTATTTAAAACAATCCCTCCTGGGTAATTCATGTTCCCCAAGTTCACCACTCCCTCCCCTCCTCTAGATTGACTGAAGGGGCACGTCATATATTTTGTCTTCGTTCTGCTTAACCTAAAATCTTTTGACTCCAAGCTTGATCTCCATAGCTCCAGGTTAGTATTAATTTCATCCACAGTTTCATCAGTAAATAGTATACACCACGGAATCGAGTCTTAGATGTGCCTAGTTAAGTCATCTATAATGAGTGCAAACAAATAAAGACTTAGAGCAAATCCTTGGTGTAACCCAATTGTGATTGGGAATTCGTTACATTGCCCCTCTGTCGTTTTGACACTCGTCACCACTCCCTCGTAAGTGTCCCTAATTATATCTACATAATTGATCTTACCTCTTCTCTTCTTTAAGACATACCAAATTAGCTCTCTCGATATTCTGTCATATGCTTTCTCTAGGTCAATAAAGATCATATGGAAGTTCTTTTTGTGGGCTCTAAAAACTTCCATAAGTCGCCTTAGGAGGTAAATAGCTTCTGTTGTGGATCTCCCTGGTATAAAACCGAATTGGTTCTCCGATACCTTGGTTTCCTTTCTTAGGTGGACTTCAATAACTTTTTCCCATAGTTTTATGGTGTGGCTCATAAGTTTTATGCCTCTATAGTTATTGCAGTTTTGTACATCCCTTTTGTTCTTATAAATCGGCATCATAATACTTCTCCTCCACTCATTCAGCATAGATTTAGTACTCAAAATTTTGTTAAACAACTTGGTTAACCAAGACACCCCATGTCCTCCCAAGCTCTTCTATACTTTGATTGAGATCTCATCTGGCCCCGTAGTTCTACCTATATTCATCCTTCACATGGCCTCTTTAACCTCGATTTCACCAACTTGCCATAAATGCCCATCAGGTGTATTGGTTTCATGGCCACCCCCCTCCACATCTAAGTTCACCCTATCAGTCACAACATCTCCATTCAATAGGTTATAAAAATAATCACCCCATCTCCTCATAATATCCTCATTCTGTACCAATACTCTACTATCCTCACTTTTATCTGACGTGGTCCAAATCCCTGCTCATCCTTTTCCTTTCCTTAGTTATTCTATAGATCTCTTTTTCTCCCTCCCTTGTAATAAGGTTTTCATATAAATCATCATATTTATTTGCCCTAGCTTTCCCCACAATTTTCCTAGCTTCATTCCTAGTTGTATGATATCTTGCTCTATCATCAGTTTCGTTAGTCCTCTGCCAAGTCTTAAAACAATCATTCTTAGTCTTAATGGCAACCTGGACCTCGTTGTTCCACCACTATATCTCTTTAGGGGTATGTCTTCCAATCTTAGTTAAACCTAAAACCTCTTTAGCCACCTCCTTAATGCTAGTCGTCATTGCAGTCCACATCTCGTTAGTATTTCCTGCACAGTCCCACTTGCCTTGTTCGAACACTTTCTCAGAAAAAGGATTTTAGGGGCACTCCACATAGTCGCCTCCAATTTATTTTAGGACATAAGTGCGTCACCTTCTTATGTTGCCTCATACTAAACTGCATATCCATGATCACCTGTGGATATTGTGTAGTTAAACTCTCTCCTAGTATAACCTTACAATCTTTACAAAGCAACCTATCAAATCTTCTAGTCATAAAGAAATCAATTTGGCTTGCATGCACTCCACTCTTATAAGTCACTAAATGTGCTTCTTTTTTCTCAAAAAAGGTATTCGCAATACAAAGGTCATATACTATTGCAAAGTCCAACACTAAGGTCCCCTCTGCGTTCCTCTCCCCGACTCCATATCATCCATGCACCTCTTCGTAACCTCTACAGTTCTTGCCCACATGGTTATTAAGGTCCCCACCAATAATAATTTTCTCCCTCTGATTAAGACCCTGCATTATTTCATCCATATGCTCCCAGAATTGTACCTTAATCTTGTCATCAAGCCTTGTTTGGGGCGCATAAGCCCAAACTATGTTAAAAATCTCATCACCAAGCACCAATTTAATGGCGAGATCCTATATCTCCAAGTCTCTTAATGTCCACAACGTCATTATTAAGATCTTTGTCAACTATTACTCCCACTCCCCCTCTCCCACATTCATTTCCCAAGTACCATAGCTTGAAGTCGTCCAACCCCATAGTTATATTACATTTCCATCTCGTTTCTCGAATACATGCAACATCATTCTTTTCCTCATAACATCAATCAACTCCATACTCTTACCAGTCAATGAACCGATGTTCCATGATGCAAATCTAAATCTACTGATAGAGAACCTTAGGGAAGGGAGGGGAAATTAGAGTAGAGAGGGGGAATAGAAGGTTTACATTCACACATTCATTCAATAATCAAATTGCTCTCTAAATCTTCCATCGATTACAACTAATATATAGGAAAATAGGAACATGAAATTAGAAACATAACTGGAATGGAAACTAGCCTAAACTAGGAAACAACTATAAAAAGGAAACCAAGGCAAGGAAATAAATCCTACTCCTACGTTCAAGTCTGGAAACTAAAAGCATGAAATAAAATACTAAGTAAACTACTAATTTTATTTCCAACCCTTGTTGGACCAAAACCTTGGGCTGGACCGGTTCTTCTTGGCTCTTGGCTTCCAAAGTCGGTCATGCTGGTCCAACCAAGAAAGGGCAGCCATATCTGCATCAACTCTCCTCCTCTGAAAAGAACTCGACTCCGTCGAGTTAGGAAAAGGACCGAGGAGACCGTCTGAAGGAATACGCTGAATAAGGAATGATCCCACCATCTTCTTGAGCTTAATTTTAGGGAGATCTTTGGCAGGATGAAACTTCATAGTCTTGTTGGCATGCTTGAAGGCATAGGTATTGGCATAGCCACAATGCTGTAATTTCTTATCAAACAACCAAGGTCAACCAAGAAGGATATGGCACACCTTCAGAGGGAGGACATCACATTGGACTGTATCCTTAAATCCACCAATAGAATATGTGACCAAGCACTTATCTATGATTTTGAGATTAGTGTTGTTCACCCAAGCAACCTTGTAAGGATTAGGATGTGGTTCTGTATTCAATCCCAGTTTACGAACAGCGTCTTCAGAGACAACATTAGTGCAACTGCCTCCATCAATGACCAAGGTTAGCAACTGATCATTGCACTTCACACGATTCTGAAAAATACTACTGCGGCGCCAATCTTCATTTTCAGTGGCCTTTTGAGTGGTCAACACATGACGAATGACATAAAAAGGATGTTGGTCATCGTCACTGAGAGTGTCATTGACTTCACCTGTTGCACGCTCTTCTCTTAAATCAACTGTGTCAGAACCAAGTTGCTCTTCGGGAATATATGGTATAGGAGAATCCTTATCAATAAAAGCAACCAAACGGCTGGGACATTGGGCACTGATATGTCCAAATCCATGGCATGAGTAGCACCGAACTGTAAATTTTGAAGAATCAGAAGGTTTATCTGAACCACGCCGAGGGGGTGAATATGGGCGAGTAGGCCGTGAAGATGACATTTCAGAAACATGTCGAGGTGGAGAATACGGCCGACTAGGTCGTGAAGAAGCCATAGATGTAGCACTTGCCTGTGGCTTGCTAGATGACCTCTCTTGGGTAGGAGACTGTTGCCAAACGGAACTAGTACCTCGAGAAAAAGTATCTGCAAAATTTCTCCGGTTATATGGGCGTTTCAGACTTTCCTCAACCTGATATGCTACTTGTACGACGTCTTCCATTGTAGGTAGTCGACTAGATGCAAGGGCAGCACTAAGTTGAGGGTGCAAACCATTGCGAAATTGGGCCACTAAGACTTCTTCATCCCACTCAAAGTCAGAACGAGTGGCCAAATAATAAAATCTAGCAACATACTCTTCAACGGTCAAATTCTCTTGTTTCAACTGTGCAAACCTGAGATGCATGCGTTGCTTGTAATCAGAAGGCAAGAATCGCCGATTCATGACTTCATACATTTCAGCCCAAGTAGTGACCAACCCAATGCCTCGGATTCGGTTCTGTTGTTGTTGCTTGATCCACCAGACTCGAGCCGTGCCTTTCAGTTTGGCCTCTGCAAATAGGATCTTTCGAGCCTCAGTCAACCCGTACCATCTGAAGAATGTATCTAAACTGTGAATCCAGTCAAGGTACAATTCTGGATTATTGCCTCCATAAAAATCAAGGACATCCAGTTTTGCTGCTTTTTCTGCTCCATCATGTCTACCGGTCCCATATGGTGGTGGAGGTGGTGGAGGTGGTGGTGGTGGTGTATGATGTGGTGGTGGTGGTGGTGTTACTGGCAGATCCTGTGGAGTGGTGTTGGAAGAATCCCCAGACTGAATGGGACTCTTTCCTTTATCTGCTGTCACCAAACGATCAATAGAAACTTGCATAGATTCCACCATTGTCTTTAGGGACGTGACCATGTTAGTGAGGGCATCAAATTTTGTATAAGTTTCTCCTTTATAGGAATTCAGCTGTTGAACAACTTCACTATTGGCTACCATGGTGATGAGTAACAAAATAGCACTCAAAGAATAATGGTAGAATAGTAAATAACTAGACACTTAAAGGGCAGGGACAGAATGGTTTTTTTTTTTTAAAGTTCAAACTAAACCACAAAAAGGTATATCAATCACGTGTGGGATAGGGGTTTGATTTGGAAATAAAAATATATGGGACAAAAGGGGAATAAAGGAGAAAGGGAGGGGTATTTTAGGAAATAAAAGATAAATAAAAGAAAAGGAACAAAAGGGGAATCGTGGGGGTGGGTTTTACCGACCAAGGAGGTGTCTCCTTCTGGGAGATGGAACCAGCAGTGGGAGTTCGGCGAAGGAGGAGGGAGACGTCGCGACTCCGATGAAGGGATGGGTGACTCACGACGGCTTCAACTCAGGTATGTCGCTGCCTCTCTCTTCTCATCTCGTCTTCTTTTCTTCTTCTTTCTTCTCTCCGTCTGTTCTTCTTGGTTCTTTTTTTTTTTTTTTTGGCTGCCGCGGATGACAGAGAAGGCGGTTGGCGGGTCTGGATTTTTTTTTTTTTGTTGGTTGTTATCAGAACCTAAGGGGAGAGTTCGATTGAGTGGAGAAAGGGAAAGAGGAGGCGGTGGAGCTTTTTTTTGTTGGGAATCAAAGGGGTGGGTTTTTGTAGGGAGCCAAAAGAGATGGGTTTGAAGTTCTACTATGATTTTTCTTTTATGAAACCCTAGGTCGAAAGTGAGGGTTCGATCGGAGGGTCATGGGTGGAATGGGATCGATGGAGTTGGGTTTGGTTGACTGCTTCAACAGCACTTTTTTTTTTTAAATGATTGTTCTCTGTCTCGACAGAAACCGGAAGAGAGAATAGGGAGAAGATGGGAAGGAAAGAGCAGGTTGATGGGAAGGGAAAGGAATGGAACAAGGAGGGAGAACGAAGGAGAGGATCCTTCGGCTCTGATACCAAGTTGATGGAGAACCTTAGGGAAGGGAAGGGAAATCAGAGTAAAGAGGGGGAATAGAAGGTTTACACTAACACATTCATTCAATAATCAAATTGCTCTCTAAATCTTCCATCGATTACAACTAATATATAGGACAATAGGAACATGAAATTAGAAACGTAACTGGAATGGAAACTAGCCTAAACTAGGAAGCAACTATAAAAAGGAAACCAAAGCAAGGAAATAAATCCTACTCCTACGTTCAAGTCTGGAAACTAAAAGCATGAAATAAAATACTAAGTAAACTACTAATTTTATTTCCAACACTTGTTGGACCAAAACCCTGGGCTGGACCGGTTCTTCTTGGCTCTTGGCTTCCAAAGCCGGTCATGCTGGTCCAACCAAAAAAGGGCAGCCATATCTGCATCATCTACGCTTACCCACAGGATTAGAACCACAAGACATGCTATAAACGATAAAAGAAAAGGTCAAGAGATATGTAATAAAATAATCTAAATAGAAACCCAATCCTTTCTTAGAAAACTTAGTAATTACAGGTGACTGAAGCAAGGTTCTGACTAAGTTTTATCGGATCCAACTGAGTCGATCCAAGACAAGTTACCTTGAAACCAGTTTGGTGCCAGTGGTGGCCAATCCACTTAAGTTTCAATATGGGGATGGAAGGGTGTACATATGACTATTTCTAGAATGGGCACCGGGGAAGGGTTCTCTGAGCTGCCAGGATACCACGATACCCAGTACCCTCTCATACAAAATTCTTTGGATAAATATTTTCCCTCTGTGAGCATGGGGAACAGTTGATCATTTCACACCAAGTACCTAGGTGCAAGGGCACACTCCCAGACAGAAAACACATTCGCTAATTCTTTATTTATTTTAAGAAGAGGATTATTTAAGCAAGCAGCATAGACAAACACACTAATAAGGTGCAACAAAACAGTATTGCACAATAGAGGAGGAGGAGAGGAAGACACACAGATGCTTAGCATACCCTGCCACAGCAGCACAGAGAACCCTTTCCCTCATTTCACAAAGTTGAGAAAAAAAAATGAGTAAAATTTTCTGGTGGTTCAGATATACTTTTCCCGAATAGATCAACTTTCACATTATTTCAAAATCCTGCTCAACCTCATCCCATTTTTGATTGCTGGATCATCAGTACATCAAGTCCATAAAAACAGTCCACAGTTTCCCACTTCGAGTTCTGTTTGCTTCCTTTCCGAAGTTTTTTTTTGGTGGGGTGGGGTGGGGTGGGGTGGGGTTGTTTCAAGCCAAATTACAGTGGTTCGACAATTGAAGCCGGGTTGCAAATACTGATTTTGCACCATTACCATCTATCTTTGAATAAGTTCCCCATTGATGAAGGCAGGAAAAACTAGAATTAAACAAGCTAAACTGTGGAACAAAAAGTCAATGCAGTCAAGCTGCGATAGTATGTTCAATTAACAGAATATAGATGTATATCATTACAAGAGAATCCCTAGCTATCCATGCCATGTTCTTCGGAGAGTTGCGATCCCAGATAAGCAGCCATCCATCCGGTCAACCTGACTCAGTTTTGTCCAAAGCTGTGAACAAAAAATAACAGCATTCAATAATGAATTGCACGGGACACAAATTGACCTCAATGATAAGTGGTGTGAGTGTGTGTGTGTGTGTGTGTGTGTGTGTGTGTGTCTGTGAGAGAGAGAGAGAGAGAGATTACTGTTGTAGTTTAAGAGCTTCTCAATGAGGTCAACATGAGTCATGAGCATCCGCCTACAGCAATATCGGACCAATCCCAGTGCATCAAGAGCATCTCTGCAGTTCAACCAAAATATGAATAATCTTTGCAACTTTCATTCCACTAAATTCATATAAATTAGTCATTGACACCAAACTCAGACATGTCAACCTAAGTGAATGATTTACAATGATAGACAAAGCAGGTACTAACCCCATGGTTCCCACTAGATCAAAATGGAAGAGATTGTGAGAACGTAACAATCACTATATTTGCATCTTTGAACACCCTAGGCCTACTCAAGAATAGTAGAATTTGTTGAAATAGTATTTCTCCAAAACATCAACCAATTCTTTCATCATCAAGAATAGTAGATCTAGCTCAATCATATACCACCAAAGCTAACAGAAACTCAAGGTTGAGAAAACATGCCAGTTTGAACTTCAAAAGATACTCCTAGCTTATCTGCACAAACACAAACACGTGCCATCAACAGTCACCATGGCCTTTGATCCCCACTAACTGCCTATTGGTTTTTTCACGGGGCCTTCCAGCATATAAAGTCATTTCCATTGAGATTTCATTCAATTTACAACCTCAATCTTGCAATTCCATGGTGAGGAATCCTTTTTACATTAGGTTATGTATTCTTATAGTTGGGATATACTTCTGTTTACATTGGGTTACGTATTCATATAGCAATCCCCTAAATGATTATAAAACATTAAAATCTGGTGTGCATTAACTCAAAGGAAGAAAAAATAGACCCAAAAAAGGCAGAGCAACAAGCGATCTCACCCTTCCGTGTATTTGGCCTAAAGGAAGTCCAGATATTTACATTGGGCTACATACTCTTATAGATAGAGATACACTTCTTAGTAAGACTACAACACAAAGGTTTTGTTACTTGATGGGAATTTTTTAATCATTTTCTATGCCCCTTCCCTAAATAAAACATTCACCAGGAAGAGGGGAACTGCACATTTTCAGCCTGAGAATATATTGGAGACTACAAGGTCAGCCATATAGAGGACCCCAAAAGTTCCTCAGAAGAAAGCAATTAAATATGTGGAACCATCTGTTGCCCTGCGGTTGAGGGGATCTTCCAGGTAACTCACCTTGTGAACCTCCTAACTTCCTCTTTCAGGTTCTCCATAGTTTTCAACCAGTATAACGGGCTGAGTGGCTGATTCCCACAACCATCCAAGTTATGAGCTTAGGCGTGGTAATTCGGGATGGCATTCAACTCAAAACGTATAACCCCAAAAATCTGTAGAAGGCGATTATTGCAGTTGTCAAATGAACTAAGAACAAACTGACAAAACTCCTAACTCAACTCAACTTGGCTTGGGTACACTAATGCCAGTGATTGTTACAGGTTATTAATGGACTGAAGCAAAACTGACAACTCCTAACTCAACTCAACTCAATTCAACTAAGCCCTAACCCAACTAGATGTGTTTGGGTACACGAACGCTGTTTCTTTTTTTAACCAAACTTCATGTACTTTATCTCCTAACGTACCTTCTCCATCCTTAATCGTTCTCCATATCCTTTCAATAAATCAAATCAATAATGAAGAAAATAAACGCCAACTTCTGAAACAATCCCCTTCAGCTAGCCGTTACATTATCAATCAAGAAGGACGAAAACCCTCTAATACCCTAAAACATTATAAAACATGAAAATCTGGTGTGCGTTAACTCCAACAAAAGAAAAATAGAACGAAAACAGCAGAGAAACAAGTGATCTCACCCTTCCGTGTAATCGGCCTGAAGGAGGTCCAGATACGTATCCCACTTGTTACCGATGACCTAAAAAAACAAAGCAAAAGCGAAAAACAAAAAAAACAAAACAAAACAAAACAAAACTTAGATGCAGCAATCAACCCTAGCATGGGAAGAAAACGAGAAAATTACAGATCCACCAAAAAATAAACAAAAAACCCTACAATATTAAAGTTCAAACTTAACATGATTAAACCCTAAAAGAACCAAAGATCTAGTTTTAAAAAACATACGAAGAAGATGGAGGTTGAGATTCAATCCAAATCTATACCATGATTCTAAACCTGTAAGAGAAAATACCTTTCCGCAGGTGAAGCACCGAACAGGGATAATCATCTTGTCGCCGCTGCGTCGTCCCAACCGCACTCTCTTCCACACTCGGGTCGTCAGAAGAAAACACTCTCCCGCTATCAAATTCAATGTCTACTATACTTTATAGCAAAGCAGGGTAGGTTTGTATTGACAGTAAAATCCTTGTTATTTTCCATAAACTTTCACATATATTCTTATTCATTTTCATAACTTTCGAAGGGTATCGTGGTAAATCAAGGTTTAGGTCTTCCAATAGGGTAGCCCTTTGAATAAACCGTACTTGGGCAGCAAACCAAACGGGCCCGGTCCGGTTTTGTCTTGTTAGTATGGTTAGACCATGGTTAATAACATAAAATAAAAATTAAGTGAATTTAAAAAAAAATTTACCATAAACAAATAAACAAAATTTTTTAAGGAATAAAATAAGGGGTTAAAAGACAACAACAAAGTGCTTAATTTAAATAAGGATAGAGTTTTTCTTGTTCCGCTATACGTAAAAAATACTCAATGAGTACCCTTTATGGGTTCAATCAATATGGGTAAATAGGTCATACTCATAGTTAAATCAAATTTCTAAAATATTCATAAGCTAAGAAATTAACATCTTTGATACCTTGATGGTGTCCATGTGAAGAAACAGGGGACTATTTTTTTTTTTTTAATTGATGTGGTTGGTAAGATGGATTGAATTTCTATTTCTTAATATTCAAAACTTCAAATTATGGTAAAGAAGAACGTTTTCCTTAGCCCCAATGAATGGAATGGCATAATTATCCTCACCATATGTTGTAGGAAATCATTCACACACCGTAGGCCTAGGAGCTCATGCAACAACAATGAAATTGGAACATCTACACGTGTCGACAGTAACTTTTATCATCCTAATAAGAGAGTTTGAAAGTCGGTGAGAAGTCCTTCATCCTGATTAGAGGGGGGATTCTACCAAAAAAACACAGTAGTTGAAGGGGCATTGTCCCTTAGAATTGCACCCAAAAAACATATCTACTTTCTACTTCCTTAGAATCATACCTAAAAAACAAATCTACTTCTACTTTATCCAACCGTCCCTTGGACTCTGAAAATTTATATCTTGAAGTAATAAATGAGTTGAAAGTTGGACATTCCGTTTTCAGTAAATAAAGTTGGATTTTTTTTCATTACTTTAATCCAATCATTCAAATGATGTACATAATCTCGGTATTGTCTTCAATATAATCATAGTTATAGTCTATTGAAGGTCAATGATTCATGTAATCTATTTCATTTAACCGAGATTCTCACGCTTGTGCATACTTGGGGCTTAGCTTGACCATTTGTAGTGCTTAATTAGTGGAGTCACTACTTGAGGATTGATCACTTGATCAACTCCTCTCAAGTGTATAGGTGGTTAGTTTGTATTAATTTTCTTACTTTTCAAGAAATGTGACCATGGGCCCCTATTGACTCCTCCGTAGATCTGATATTGGCCTCTATATGGGTTTAGTCTACCATGTAATGGCCAATAGGCCCTTAAATTAAAAAAAAAAATCTCTAACTTGTTGGATTGTACCTCTTCCTCTTCTAAAATTTATTATTATTTTTGAAAGTTGAAAGTTGAAACCGACATAAAAAAGAGTTTTTCATTGACAATGGGAAAAAAAAATTCTCTTCATCCATGGGCTCTAGCGCTTCAATGGAAGATGGAGAGATGATCAAGATTTCTCTCCACCCAGTATAAATAAGAACTCTATAAAACAAGTGCTTATAACAAGTGTCTTCACTGGAATATCTTGGGATTAAAAGTTTTTTTTTAGTCCTTTTCCTTCTTCCCTGTTGTCTTTTGGGGGCTCCTCCTTTGGTGGTCTGAGTATATTATATTAGGTGGCGTTTATCGGTCATACGTGAAATCGTGGACTTGCTCGTGCTATATTGAGTTGACCCACCAAACGATGGGCCACGTCAGGCCTCCAACAAAAGGAGTGGCTCATCCAAGAGCCAAAGCCCAGACTCGGACCCATTCCCATCCTCATTTCCTTGATTCTTCCCGCTTTTTTTTTTTTTATTTAATATTTAATTCTTATCGATTTGTCTTGGACCGACCACCACGACCCAGCTGCTACTACCAAATTTAGACTTGTGAAGGAGGGATGCATCGATGACTCGATGTTGATGATGATTGATTAAAAAATTAGACACTTATAAGCTATGATTACTAAAATGCCCTTGTTTTTATTTTAAATGATACATTAGGTTTTTCTACATTTTATGCCTTATCTGACCAAAGTACCCCTTATTTGTCTCGGCGAAGACCCGACTCATCCCCTTGGGCATTAATCCGTATCAGATTTTCTACCCAAAAAAAAAAAAATATCCGTATCAGTTTCAGACTTTCAGTCAATATTGATAGTTTGATACATATCAGTTGTATGGAAAAAAATCGTCTGTAATTCCGATCTCGTACAATTCTGTGCAATACCACCTTCAGGGTTTGACACGTGTATTGATACCAATACAATGATCCAGATCTGATTTAAATGTCTCTTCACTGATTTAATGTTTTATTAGTTGTACCAGATGTGGACCATTGTATTGGTATCAATACACGTGTCAAACCCTGAAGGTGGTATTGCACGGAATTGTACGAGATTGGAATTGTAGACGATTTCAACCCCAGTTGTATCGGTTTGTATCAAACGGTTTTTTTCCTTAATAAAAAATCATACTTAGAATTGTGTCGTAAATGTTTTTGGAATGAGTTTTCTTTCACCCATGACGAAATAGCCCCCTCACCATGTCCATCTAAACCATCTGATTGAATGTAGATATATCTATAATCGGGTGTGAGAGTTAATAATAAATCAAAAGTCTAATCATAAGGTTATATCACTCGTAGAGAATGAATCATTCACTTCTCTATTATTGAATGAAAACTTTTGTAATGCTTTTATTATTGGAGACATCATAAGATTTTTAACAGTAAAGTATTATTTATTTTATTTTTGGAAAAAAAACTTATGTTTGGTAGCATGATGTGCACCCAAATACAGTGGGAGGAAAAATAATGTCCAACCCTTGTAAATGCAGAAAAACCGTGCTCATGTTGATACCTCCATGCACACTGTGCAAGAGCCACATTGCTAGGCAAAGAACCTTCTCCCCATAATTTTTTGACAATGATAAATTATGTAAGTTGCATAAAAATTGTATTAAAAAACTTTCAATTTCTTTAAAATTCATTTTTTACCCCTACATTAAAAATGCATTAAACAATTTTTGGGACTAAGATAACGAGGAATTAAATAGTGTTACAACTTGTTAGTCCACCACTTTAGTGACAATAAATTGTTCATTTATTTAATAATTCAATTAGCGATGTTCAAATAGGATGGTTGGACAACTTCATTGTTGTTACGATTACACTACCAAAATCCATGTGTGAATAAACTTGTGTATTATTTGATGTTAATACCTCTAGCATCATTTTGCAACCACATTCGAGGATTGCTTAGCATAGCTAACTCCTCAACAGAAGATAATTTGGTTTAGTGATGCGGGCTCTGTTTGCTTCAAATTAAAAAAAAAAAGAAGAAAAAGAAGAAGAAGAAGAAGTAGAAAAATGTATGCTAGAACTTGGCTGTTTGATTTAATGTAAAATGCAATATATATATATATATATATATATATTAAAATGGATTTTTTTTTACCCAAAGTATCATTTGCGTACAATAAAACAAATAGGGCCACACTTAATTAGTTCCAAACAATTGCGTCAAAGAACAATTTCTTCATCTAAGGTCAATAGGCTGCTCATATTTTCTCTCCTATTTTTTATTTTTTAGGGTAAATCTCCTCAGGAGCCAATATTTTATTATAATATTTTTTAACATAAAACAAAACAAATATGAGAAGGAAAAAGGCTGGCCACCACTTGCATCTTAACCATGGTTTCAAGTATTGGTCTCGTATCGGTGGCATTGGTTGTATCGAATCAGTATCAGTTATGATCGATCTCTGATCCATAACGTATCTAAATTGACTATCTGCATCGTTTCAGGGGTAAAATAGTAAAAAATAGTACTTAAAAAAAAACTTGGGGCAAAACCGACTGATACCCACCAATTCAATCCGATACCAATATCAATACCGATATTGATATCAATACCATCCACTAAATCCTTGATCTTAACCCAATCCCTTCATATGAGAAAAATAATAAAATTTAAGAATTGAAACAAAGAAATTTGCTTCACGTGTAAGATTTTATTGCTTGTACTCAAACCAAATAGCAGATAAAAAAAAAAAAAGAGAAAATTACATTCCTCCCCTGTAATTTATCGAAATTATTTGTAGGTCCTAGGGTTTGAACGAATTACGCACCCTTCTCTGAAGCTGACGATGTAAGTATTCTATTATTTTCAAACATGAAATGACTTGAATACCCTTTTATTAAAGAACATCTTTTGTTGAAAGGACAATTATACCCTTATCTCCTATAATCTTCTAATGCCCTGATATACACATGAAGCTTCCCCTTGCCGGAGAAGATGACCGGAATCTTGTACCACTGCTACTCCAAGATTTGAAAGAGTTCAGCACCTTTGTCGTGTCTTCCAATTCGTCTCAGCTCAACTACACCCATGCTTTTTCCCACTTTGGCCCATCTCTCCTAACCCAACAACCATATTGATAAATAACCTAGTCAAGGTTTTAAATAGCGGAAGCAGGGATCAAATCCACCATCGCCGGAATCTGTCAAAATTGGCACTAAACAGAGCAAAATCGACAGGCAGGAATTCAAAAGCATCCAAATCGACTAATCTGACCCAAGTCTCTGATCATTTTCCCCTTCTTTATTATTATTTTGAAATTCAACTAAAGATTTGATTCCGTTGGGGAATCGAGCAAAAGCATCCAAATCAACGATTGTTCGTCGTGCAACTAAACTGGATTTTGAGGAAGCGGCTAACAAGGGTGAGGGACGGTTTTTTTCTTAACTTGGTTTATGTATCATGTTCAGACAGGAATTATACCTCGCTAGAATCATATTTATAATTCGGTTCAAAGTCTCCAGAGCTCTTAAATTATAAACTCCATCATCCTTGACAAAACAGGTTTGGAGGAACAACATACTGTTTAAACTGTTCAGATTGGGTTTTTCATGAGTTTTTTTATTTTCTTCCCTTTCTCACTTGTGTCTAACTTCCTTTTTCAGACTGTTCAACTGCCACTGAAACCATGCAGAGTTCACAGGCGAGGAGACCTCATTTCTTCAAAGTCATCCTCCAACCAAGCATCCGCAATGGCAGCAGCAGTGGTGGTACTGGTAGTTTTCTGGCCTACTTCTTGTGTGGTAGATCTGACAACCCTAGTGGTGATAATGTAGAGGTCGGAGCCGGTGGTAACAGAGTAGCCAATGGAGGCAACGATCTTGATGCGAGGGAGGATGGCACGGCATGCTGGAGGTCAAGCATCTCACCACGGAGGGGTATGAAAAATGTGAACTCACCACATAACAGATTCAAACTCACGGCCACTAACAGATTAGACTCAAATATAAGAATCTTTCATACTTCAGGGGAGGGGGTGTAATTCACTCAAACTCTTAGACTTCCACATAATTTCGATAAACTATAGAGGAGGGGGATGTAATTTTCCTAAAAAGAAAACACGCATAGAACGTAATTGTGAGAGGAAAGAGATAAACATCGAGAGTTTAGCATACGCCACGTAGCAGCTAACATCGTTCTTCTTGATGACATACTTCCAACATTTTTATCTACAAATAAGCCCTTGCCAGCGTGGAGTTTCATACTAGAGGCGTCAGATTGCTCCCATCAATAATGTGCTTTGATTTTTGCAACGGTCGCCACTTTATTTTCTTTTAATAATCAGTAGATGGGTATTTCAGTCAGAAAAAGTTAAATAGAAAGCAATAAAGGAGTACAACGCAACTCGGGGAGCAAGGGTATATAGGTAAATTCGTAAAGTAATTAATAACAGAAATAAAAAATCAAATTGCTGGTGGGAAAACGAAAAGGAAAAAGGAAGAGAGTGGTGGGAGGGAGAGAGAGAGATGAACGATTCCAAAATTTGGTGGTGTCCGACGCTACAACGGAGGTTTTTTTGGATCTTCAGAACCGAAAGCGGTTTTGGTAACAGAAAATTACTTATTATTGTCCATCAATATCGAATCGGATTTCAAGGTTTCTGTCGTCTCTCACCCTGCCCTTCCGATCTCATTCTTAATCTAAATTTCTTTCTAACGATTATTGTTATCATATTCTTGCTATTAATGTGTCATCGGAGCTTGAATCGGTTATCCCTCTGAATATTTACGTTTTTCTGTTGTCTGTTATTTCAGATCCGTGGCGAAAAGAATATTGTAGACTTCTGATGGTTCTGAACCCTCGCAGTGGGAGGTATTGTAATGTATAACCCATTTTCTTCTTTTTTTCTTCAGTTGTGTTGATTTGATCGGTGAATTAAGAGGACGATCGGAGATCTGATGTGATCATATTTTTTTTAATCTGAAACTAATGTGTTTTTCGATTTCTGTCATCTGTTTCGAATGATGAGCATGGTAGGAAGCTATTTTCCTAGTGATTTTAAGTTTTATTAATGGATCTTAAGGAGTAGACCTTCAACTTGCTGTTCTCTCGATATGTTTATAGACTGGATGCGTCGGTTTCCATGTTATCCGATTGATTTTGACAGGTTTACGGTTCTGATCTAATTTTATGCTTTTTCTGGAGCTTGCTACTCAATACCACATGTGGCACTTGTTTCTTTTGTAATAGGGATGATGGTTTTTCTTTCCTCCACCACCTCTCTAGTAAACATTGGCACACCTCTCTCTCTGAACTACATCTGATTGCTTGGCTATGAGTTCCTCATTTTTGATTTTCTGAAAATGGTTGTTTTGAGTTCCTTCTGATTTTTTGTACTGAACCTTTTATCGATTCCTTTGTTTCCCAGACTAGTGACAAGATCATTCATTTCTCATCTTGAGCTTAGGCTTCAAAGATATTCTTGATTGGTGGATGTTTGATGATGCGGAATCTCATCAGATGAAATGCTAATTTGTTGATGAACACCTTTAAAAAAAAAAGGCCTCCTCTTCTCACACCCTCCCCCACCCCCGGGAAAAAAATACAAAAGTAGAATTTATGTTGAGATTGTAATTTTTGTCCCTGATGATTTGGGATTCATAGAGTTATTTTTTGGTGCAGGTAGATTCTATTGTTCTTCTCATAATCTTCTTCGGCACATAAAAATTTTCAGGTATCTTGCATGGCTGTATATTGTAGTTCAGAATCCGTAAACTTCTAATAAGCAATCTATCTTAATGACCATGCTTTAGTTTTTACTAGGAAGATGTTTGGTGGCGATAATGGTAATACTGTCTTCCCTAGTTTCCTCGAGGACAACTGCTTCCAGTATGACTGCAGTGCAGCTGATGCCTCAACTCAGTTACAGTTGTTTGGGAACCGTAAGTTCTCTCAAGAACGTAGTCTCTGCCATTCTTTTCATGTTCTTTTCTTGTACATTTGATTATAACAATATTCAAGTATATTCTCTGCTTGATTGTTCCTGTATCTTATATCTAAGTTAATATTTGGGTACCATTTATTGTCTCTTTTGTGTATAATCCTTGGATCGCAGCTTGACTTTATCATTATGAAACTGTACTGCTAAGCCTGTGCATTGAAATAGGAATTCTCAAGTTAATGGTGGAGAAAAAATAGTAGTTCCTGCTAATACTCATATTAATAGAGGGATCAACCAATTCAATTGATGAACTTGCCTAATTGTGTTCCATATTTGTTCTGACCAACAATGTAAATGAGTATGTGGTTATTTGTCTGGACTCAACCTAACTGAGTGACCGTAACATTCATTTAAGGACTTGGCCAAATTGCATGCCATGTGTTTTTTATGTTTGAGCATACACTATGCAACTGGTTCTGTTATTTTAGCTTTGGAATATTACATTGGTGGCCCATCAAACTCTAAGCTCCCATGTACCACAAGTTTGTGCCATTGGGAAAATAATGATTGGAAGTCTTCCCCCAAGTGCTGGCTTGAACATTCCTTTTCACCAAATTTGCATGTGGTTGATTGTCATTTAGGAATGTTCTGTAGATACTTTGCCGGAAAAGTCTCCACAAGCTATCATTGTGCGAAAAACAGTTTTAAGTTTGCTTTAGAAAAAGAAGAAGAAAAACTATTTAAATACTTGGCAGTTCAGACTTCAGATGTCATTGCAACTCCTCATTTAAAATGAGCATTGAGTCAATAAAGGAGGTTGCAGACCTTTCTGACAGTGAAGTAGGAAGAGGTGGGTCTTCGGTACAGGTGAATTTTACATCTAAGTTGTTGAAAGGAAAGGAAGGAGTATTAGAGATGGATGATGGCTGGAGGACAGTTATTCTCCTAGAAGTGGATGGAGCTAGAAAGAGGTTTTCATAGATTAAACTACCTTCCCACAGGGCATGCTCCCCAAGGGTGCCAACTGAACTTACTTGACCGAACTGAAACTGACCAACGGAACTCCTTATAGGTATGTTATTGGTTTTGGTTTTTAGAAACCATTAGAAGACTGAAACCGACTGGCCCAAACGAGAAGACTGACCATTTGGACCAAATCGGAAATAATCAATAAAAACAGGTAAAATGCAATATGTTTTTATGTTTCCCCCCTTTATATGCAAAACCGAGACCTGAACGATAAAGGACGGTTAAAAGAAACTGGCCAAAACTGATGGCTAAGACAGACTGTTTGGACCAAAATCGGAAATAATTGATAAAAACAGGTAAAATGCAAATTGTCTTTATGTTCTCCCCCCTCCCCCAGACTTCAGATGTCATTGCAACTCCTCATTTAAAATGAGCATTGAGTCAATAAAGGAGGTTGCAGACCTTTCTGACAGTGAAGTAGGAAGAGGTGGGTCTTCGGTACAGGTGAATTTTACATCTAAGTTGTTGAAAGGAAAGGAAGGAGTATTAGAGATGGATGATGGCTGGAGGACAGTTATTCTCCTAGAAGTGGATGGAGCTAGAAAGAGGTTTTCATAGATTAAACTACCTTCCCACAGGGCATGCTCCCCAAGGGTGCCAACTGAACTTACTTGACCGAACTGAAACTGACCAACGGAACTCCTTATAGGTATGTTATTGGTTTTGGTTTTTAGAAACCATTAGAAGACTGAAACCGACTGGCCCAAACGAGAAGACTGACCATTTGGACCAAATCGGAAATAATCAATAAAAACAGGTAAAATGCAATATGTTTTTATGTTTCCCCCCTTTATATGCAAAACCGAGACCTGAACGATAAAGGACGGTTAAAAGAAACTGGCCAAAACTGATGGCTAAGACAGACTGTTTGGACCAAAATCGGAAATAATTGATAAAAACAGGTAAAATGCAAATTGTCTTTATGTTCTCCTCCCTCCCCCCCCCCCCCCCCCCACCCAAGGCCCCTCTTTTACCTGCAAAACCGAGACCTGAAAGATAAAGGACCATTAAAAGAAACTGATCGATAGCTATCGTTTTTGGTATTTGTAGTCAACACTTTATTGGTCCTGTTTTGGGTCTGGCCCGTTACATGCAAAAAGATGGGGGGAAAAACCGAAACCGGATAGAACTGGCCACTTGATACCGCTAATGCTCCCTTTCTAATGCCCTCACTGCTATTTAGTGTTTGTAGCTTATAGTTTCTCAATTTGATTTTTTTTTTTTATCCAGATCTGCATTATTGTGTTTATGTCATTTTTTTTTTAATCTTCTTAAATATTATATGGTTGAGCTGTTCTCCAGAGGTAACTTTTTTTCCTTTTTCCAATCTGTGTGCAGTACCAGCTGGTTGTAGTGTTGATCCAGTGAGCTGTGTTGGAAATGAAAATATCACTCCTACGACGCGGCCAGCCAAACGAGGCAGGGAGGGAGAAGATATTCTAAGGCAGCAGAGGCTTCAAATCTCCCTAAACACTAACTTTGTTCAAGATGAGGCTGACCAGTCTCCTAGTTTTCCTAACCCAAACCCTGTATCAACCGGGCTGAGGTTGTCATACGATGATGATGAAAGGAACTCCACTGTTACTTCCGCAAGTGGAAGTATGGCAGCAGCCCTACCTGCCATCTTATCCCTTTGTGACAATCTCCGAACTGAGATCGATAGGCAGACGGAGGAGTTCGACCACTATATTAGAGTTCAGGTATTTAAACTACTCCCGATAAACTGATCCATCCTATTGTGGAGTATTTAAACTACTCCTAATATACTAATAAATTCCCTATAAGGTTCCCACCATCAACGTGAACAATTATTGCTCCTTAGATTGTAATAATAATGATGATAATGCAACATTTTATCTCAACGTGGACAGGTAAACCTAATTGTGCCACATGTAAAAATTCAGTCTCAAATTCAATCGTTTACCCCCCCTTTTGTACAAACCCCCCAAAAGAGGACAATCGATCAATCAATCAATCATTTATCCCCCCAAAGGAGGACAATCGATCAATCAATCAATCAGTCATTTACCCTTGCATGAAATTCCATGCATTCCTCAGTCTTCCAAGCATTCATCTACACACTCTTGGTAGTCCTTAATTTTTCAATTCTTGGGTTTGGCATGCGGCTAACGAGTTTGAGCTGAAACTTGACATGTATGTGACCTTGGGATCTATCTGTCCAAAATTTCAGCCACATTATACCTGCCATGTACCAAAAAAATAGGTGCTTGTCCAACTAGTTATGTAAATATGCCCATGGAGAGATACTTAGACCCTAATAATTGTAATAATAATAATTAGGAAAATTATACACGTTCACATGAAGGGATGCTTGTGTTGACTGTCAGCATATCTGCCACATCACTGATTAGTTTTCTTTCTGAAATTTTGAAAAAAAAAAAAATTTCCACGTTATTATCTATAACAATGAAATTTTTTAGCAAACTGTTTTCTCCACATGGAGATGAAGGTTTGAGAATTAGTCTTTGGCTGCTTGGGGCCATCCTACTTCAGTTTGACCATTAAAAACACGAGGTATAAACTTTAAAATGGAGGCAGGTATGGTTTGAAATTTGTTTACCACTTGTCCTCAATCTATCCAATGGTTGCTTTGTTGAGCTGAGACCTTCACCTAGCTTGAAAGAAGGTGACCGTAAAGGCAAACTTCCCTTGATGTCCATGAAGGAAAATCATGCTCTACTTGCTGTCAAGCTCAGTAGTAGTGTTCTACCTGCTGTGGAGCTATGAGTGTTCATATGGACATGGGCTATGGGTTTTAGTATTTTAGTTCTATTTTATTTGCCTTCTAGAATTGTTGATGCTGTAATTGGCAAGAGTAGTGAATGCATTATGATGTTCTTTTGTCTCATTTGTTACCTTAGGTTTGAACTGACTCTTGATCTTGGTTCATTTTCAAACAGGAACAACACCTTGCAAAAGGAGTAAGGGATATGAAGCAGAGACACGTGGCTTTGTTCCTGAGTAGAATAGAGAAAGGAATTGGCCGGAAGCTACGGGAGAAGGAGCTTGAGATAGAGAACATGAATCAGAAAAACAGGGAATTGATTGAGAGAATAAAGCATGTGGCCATGGAGGCGCAGTCCTGGCACTACAGGGCCAAGTACAATGAGTCAGTGGTCAATGTCTTGAAGGGCAACCTCAAGCAGGCCATTGCAAAGGGTGCCGATCAAGTGAAGGAAGGCTGTGGAGACAGTGAAGTAGATGATGCAGCCTCGTACATCGAGTACAATAACAGACCAGGTGTTCCAGGTGGGCTGGGTAACCCAGTCTCTAGAAACCGAGGATTGAAGGAGCAGATGATTTGCAGAGCATGCAAGTGCAAGGAGGTATCCATCTTGTTGTGGCCTTGTAGACATCTTTGCTTATGCAAGGATTGCGAAGGGTTTATCAATGTCTGCCCTGTGTGCCAGTCCGTGAAGACCTCAGGTGTTCAGGTATATATGTCCTGAGGATGTATCAATAATATGTAGAATTTCCAGAAGAAGAAAAAGATTTATTCAGAAGGAGTTTCTTTTTCTTTTGTTCTGGAGTTTGTGACTTCTATCCATGAAAGTGAATTATGTGGAGGAATCACTTTGCGTTTCCATGTATTTTTAGCTTTGTCAAGGCATATCCACTTTAGTTTTGGACGTTGTTTCCATTCAATCCTAACTCCATGGTTGAAGTGTAGAAGTTCTTGACAAGTCGGGCCTCCCATCTGACACTCTGGATGTGGTAACCGTTTCACATATTATTGTACAAGAAAACAAATATCATGCCCGTGAGCTGTATGCAAAATTAGAAAATCCATGAAGTACAGGTGATGTTATCCGTCTCCAATGTCTGCATCTTAAAATGTAAGTATTGGTCTCAAAAAATTTTGGGGAAAGAGTGACTGTTAAAGCATCATGAATATTGTGATTCCTGTATTGTGTATTACACATCATGAAGGACCTGCTCTGTGGCTCCTGTCACAAAGGTGCAAGTGATTTGATACCAAGACCTGGCTACAACCAGTCAAGGCCCTTGCCTAGCTGAAACCATTTATGTTAATTTTGTGTAGCCCTTTTCCCCTCATAGTTTCCTATGACTCTCTCTTCCTTCTCTTTATATCTCTACAATAACTCAATCTTATCCAACTAAATGGGGTTAGTTATATGGATCATTATCTTCTAATCGTTATTTATCAGATCATACTTGATACAAGGCCTAGGTTATGCATGTCTTTTCTCACCATTTTTTCCAGTCATTTTAGGTCTACTTTGAACTCTTTTGGTTTCTTTCAATATAGATCAAATTGCTTTCTTATAGCTTGTACCATCTCTCTAGTTGTGATGTTGGTTGCTCTTTACATATATTACTTTTCTGATTACCGCTTGGACCACATGTATTTGCTAGCTTCTCACTTTTGTACCTAAATATTCCTATCCTCAAATTTTGAAGACTAATACGGAAAGGATGAGAAAAAAAGAAATACGATAGTAAACTACCCCTAAGTCCCTAACCCCTATCTTGGGTCATGCCGGTATTTACCAAAAAGAAAAAAAAAAGTCATGCCGGTAATGTGCGGAATATGATACGTAGAGGCAGAACGTGAACGCAAAGCAAAATATAGTGATTCATCTGCGAGGACCAGGACTCTGTCCTCTGTTTTCACCATATCACATGGAGCAAATGATGGACGAAAGGAAAAGACGGTAAATGAGATTTGTGATGCCAATGGATGATTTCGTGAACTGCATCACATGTGGGGGCTTGCATGCCCTCAAAAGGCTGAAAAAGAGCTTATGGATAACAAGTATTAACTAACACTGCCAATTTTGCGGAAGCAAATCCCCCAGCCAACGGCCAAATTGGAAGGACATTGATGGCATTTGGGTGATTACTGAACCAGAAAATAAGGTGGTCTAAGACAAAATCCGGATCAGCAACCCATGTGAGGAGTGAAGGTAAGCTTGCCTACCAGGGTTTCAAAAATCGGGAATTGGCCAATTTGCCTCAAAATCAGCTGGGGCCAACCGGATTTCTGCCATTCCAAATTGGAATATTCACGCCAAGATTCCACTGAATTCATGACTTTTCCGATCATATGGTCGATTCTTAGGGCTTTTGGGATTGATTCCATCACCAATTCCTGTTTTTGAAACACTGTTGCCTACATAATCCTAAATATCTGCATTTGATAACTTAACATCTATTTATACGTTGCTCATGCCACTATCACAGCCAGTAAGTTGTAAAAACATGATCTGCTATTCTCAGATATAAAATCTGAAAAAATGGACAAAAAATCAAACTTAGATCTCTCTCTCTCTCTCTCTACATAAGCATGGGCAATGCTACTTGTTGCCAAAATTTCCATAATGCATTTGGTTCTTCAATCGGACAAGATTCATCAAATTCTTCTTCTGTTGTCCACTCGCGGTTTCTTCAATCCAGGTTGGGCATCCAGATGCTTAGTGCTTGATTTTATCTAATACAGGGGACGAAATCTTACACTTATAATAATTTCTTAAATAATTACAAATGAAGGCACGTGTTACCTTTTCTCACCTTTTCAAGCTTCTTCCTGACTAATTGAACTGTCTCATTCATGGATGGGGATGGAAAGTACTCCTGAGATTGTAAAAAGAAGACGACACATTAGTTACTCCTAGGAGATGCAAAGTAAAGAGATCAATTTATTTTCAATAAATCAAGTATCAATTTGTTTTCAATAAATCAAGGTGGAAAGTGGTTACGGGTTTGAGTCAGGAAACAGGCTCTCCGTGAAGCGGGGGTAGGTTGTGCCTGTGTACATACGACCCTCCCCAAACAACGCAGTGACAGAAGCCTCATGCACTCGGTATGCCTTTTTTTTTCTTTTCAAATCAGGTAAAATACTGTTTTATATAATGGCAAAAGTTTTTATTCGCAGATTGGGAGGGCACTATTAATAGGTGAACAAAATTAAGAAAAGCTGATTGGCATGATTTGATTATTTACAATGAAAGACCAATTGTCTATATCTGCCAAGCTAATTATGCTGTTCAGCGCAGCTACCTAAATAGTTTGGTATAAAAAATTCACAGTCTAAATTTAAAGCATAAATGCAAGTCATTAGTTGGTATTCGAAATGACAGTTGTTCACTCTCACGGGCTAAAAGAGAAAAAAGGCAGGCCAAAGATTATCATAGGAGTGGTAGTAAGGAAAGACATGCATAGTTTCGGTCTTGCCGCAAGTATGACCACGAATAGATTCGATTGGAGAGCTAAAATCCATCTAGCCGATTCCATTTAGGTGAGTTTTTACCATTTTTTACGTCTTCTTTCCTTTTGCTGCCTCTGATTTGATCCATGTAGCGGACCCTTTTAGTCGGGATAAGGCTGAGTTGCTGTTGTTCTTGTAGTTGTTCAAGGAACAGCATACTAAATTAAAGTAAATGGAAAAACTGTAACAGCATAAGAAAGCTCCAAACCCTGGTGGAAGAAGAAGAAGAATGAAGCTACCATTAAATAGCAAAGGAACGCCACATACCTGGTTAGAAGACACCATCAGAAGGGATGGATCATTCATGTGACTAGACTGTTCTGATTCGGCATGCTCACTATAAATAGAAGAATTTTAGGGGGGTTGGTGGTGGGTGGGGTTGGTCCCGTTCCATATCAAAAAATTAGAAAAAATATTCCAAATGAGAAAAAAGAGAAAAATTAAAGCTCTAAAAATTATGCTACCTTTGTTTAGATATCATTTGGTGGGGAATGCAACTGGATGGTGGTGGAGCTGGAGGCACAAAAGACTCATTTACAACACCCTGGTTATGAGACGTATACCCTTTGGGTCTTCCTGCTGCATTAAGGAAGACCATAAGAATAAGGTGGGATTTCAAAAGAACAACATCACATTATAAATTGGTTTGGTAATCAAAGATCATAATCTTCAAATCCCAGTCCTTCCTCGCAAAGATTGCAATTTGGTCATGAGTATCATTCTGAAAAGAAGCTTACGATTTAATCGGGCAAGAACTTCCTTTCTCCTGCCTTCTAGTTTTTCCTTCATATCAGAAAGGCTCTCAAAATGAGGAGCATAAGAGACCTGCAGTCTATTCCCATAGAAAACAAACTCATCCAGTTTCCTCTTTGCAAACCTACAACAAATGTGACCAATCAGTTCAAACATATGAAACACACTAATCATACACTATACGATTTTGGTATCTGTAAGTGAAAATGCAATATAAAAAATAGGCAATCTAATGACATGAAGATTTAATTTTTTTTAAGAGATAGCTCCTCTCGGCAGCACTTAAAACAGCCACAACGAGGCTCAGCTGGTGCCCACACTAGGTGCACCAATAGACCCACCCTCCCCCACTAAGCACTACATTTCAGCCCAAATGAGTGTGCCACAGGACCCAATACAGCTGTAAAGTCGTTGAGAAATCACTATCTGAAATAACAGTTTCAAAGATTAAAAGATTGCAGATGAGGGGTATTTTGACCAAGTTAGATTCTGAAATTTGGCACGTGACCAACAAAAAATGGTGCTTTATCTATCCAACAGTTAGTTTTTCCAACTCAATCATCCACAGCAGAAAATGTGTCCATGGAGATTAGCAACACAGATGACTGAGTGTTCCACTTTCCTGACTTATCTACAACCTGAAACCAGCTATATTATACTGGTAAACAACAATATATATATAAGAAAGACATTAATGTGAATCACCTGGCATTGCTGACCTGAAAAAATTTGATCCAGTAAATATCCGTAAATGGCTCGCAATCTTCTTCATCCATAGGCTTGCACCTGACAAACAAAAGAATTAAGATAAAGAATTCTCAATAGACTAAAATCATATACAGGAAAGAAATATCTCGAAGATTATTTCACAGAGGTATCCTCAAAGACTTCAAAGAATAGTAGCAAAATGGACATCAAGAATCACCAGATGATGAATCAGCCAGAAGTGCATCAAAATTATTTTTCTCTGATTAGAAAATAGCTTGACCTCTCTCAAAGAAGTATGAAAGTATGTGGATGTTCCATATTCAAGATGGGCTTACCTCTGGTATCCTTCTCCTTTCTTACTGATCCATTTCTTCTTTGCGTTGTTAACTACCCCCTGGTCCACACCCCCCAGGGACCCTCAC
>NC_056560.1:8995543-8996417 GCF_013358625.1 Macadamia integrifolia | reverse complement strand
CCCCCCCCCCCTAAAAAAAAAAGAATAATGTCCCTGCGAAATCAGCCAGTAGCAACCACTGCGTTGAATAGACAGACTCGGCTTATCAGCTTGGTTGGCTAAATGTCAATGAACACAGAATAGAAAGGTTCAACTAAAGCTTTGTAATTTGGAGAAATACGTTCATGTTAAATATTTGTATAGAAGTACATCATCCACTCTCTCATTGCTGGTCTCTTTCAAATTTATTCCCAACTCCTAAGGGTGTCATCAAGCTCATCTATATTGATGGTTGCTCGCTGGATCATCTTAGGCATCTAGGACTGCAAGTGTTTAGAAGACAGGATACTTACATTGATCATCTAGAACTGCAAGTGTTTAGAAGACAGGATACTTACATTGATCATCTAGAGGGGAACCACCAAGGGAAGTTTGACCCATTAAGTTCAAACACTTCCTCGTTGAAGTAAATAAAATGCAGAATTGTGAGATATCTTTTTCTCACTTAACAAATGCAACATGAGATGTAGTTATCTCTAGATGCAAGGCACACTTGCACACCATCAACAATAGGAGTTAGTGTAGTCATCTCTAGATGCAAGGCACACTTGCACAGCATCAACAATAGGAGTTAAAACATCAAAATCGCACGTTATCATATCAGGCCAGTTCCAATACCAAATGACACTACCTTCTCAACAGAATATAATTAACAAAGGCATAATCAATGAAATTAAGTTTAAGAATGACATGACTATGAAAAATATTTGAGCAATTGAAACCCTAGATGGCATTTGGTGCCATTACTGTTGTAACAATAAGCCATAACTTATATAAATAGGAAGAACTTCTACTTCTATAACCATGACCAGGAGAAAGAGGGGGGAGGGGGGGG
>NC_056560.1:8986559-8995523 GCF_013358625.1 Macadamia integrifolia | reverse complement strand
AGAAGGCACAAATAGAAAATCTCACTCTTCTATCTCCCCATATGATCCGAACAATTTCAACAGCTCATCGCCACATCCTAATGCTGGTACATTCCTGACTATCAAGTACCTGCCAAAGATTTAAAAATAATAATAAATAAAAAAAATAAAAGGAACTGGCTAGTGTTAAGTCAATGAGGTATTGAACAGAAGATTATGTGTTGTTCGCCAGGACTAGAATATGAGAAACGAAAAAGACTAAACAAGGAAAGAGAGCATTAGGGTTAGTGTGGTCACAAGAGTTCGAACCGTTGATTCCGCTACTTCAATCCAGTTCGACTCGATTTCAACACGAATTCTCAAAGTGAGAAGCCAAGGAGGGAAAAGGATCAAAAGCAAACCTTGATTCGTCACAGACTGTATAGACGCGAATGGCGGGAAGCTCGTCTTTGTTTTGCGGCATTTCTTCCGATGTAGGGAACGGTTTGAAGCTTGAACAGTTACCGGTAACTTATTGGCTTCATAATGTCGTTTTTTCCTAGTATAAAACTTCCTTTAAATAAAAATATTGGGATGGTGTGTCGGGATCGCCGTCCTGCCTGTTGTGGCGCGGCGCTGCACCCCTACTCCCTCGATTAAACTAAGACGGTACACCAACATAATTAAAACTAAATCAATGCAAATTCCAGATTCCAAGGAAGAACAAGAACCAAAAAATGTAATTCATACCCAGATGGTGATGGAGAAAGCGGAGAAGGTGTGGTGTTTAATAATTATGTATTCAAAATGGAAAAATTCTTGCAAACCCTAAATTTGTTTTAATATACCTTGTTTTCGTAGCCTAATTCGTATGGAGAACGAAATCGAAAAATTGCGAAGCTATAGAGTTTGAACCTTCAAAACCTTCAACCCGGATAGGATTTTCCTCGTTGAACGAAATCGGAATAGAAGAACGCGAAGGAAGAAGGAAGAGGGAGGGAAGCTTCGATTTTCAACTGCGGGTTTGGATTGGGTTTTTGGTTTCAGTTATTCCGGATAGGATGGAATTAGGATTTTTAGTTATGGTCATTATTGACCGGTGGATTGTTAACGACACGTGGAAAGTCAGAATCATTAATGGTAGGCTGTTTTAGTTGAAAGGGTCGTTGGAAAGGATCCGATCCGATCCCGGAATGCCGCACTACCCGGATTTATAACCCTTCTTTAGTTTTTTTCTTTGGTAAAATAATCCTTCTTTAGTGACGGTTCTAAAACTTGGGATGAGTCAAAGCCGATATGGATTGGATCAGCTTGCATCGAACAGATTTATCTTTATTTATTTTTAATGAAAATCTCTTTTTTATTACATTTTTTGACCTTTACATTAGGGGTTTCAATGGCCCGGGTTGGGCCATTGGGCTGAGTTTTTTAAAACCATAGCTCAACCCTAAGATTTCTTAGCTCAACCCCCAGCTCAGCTCAATCCTAGGTCAGGTTGGGATGTCTCAGCCCATGTCCAATCTAGCTTAGCCTAGCCCAGTACTATTGATTACTTGATCATTTGATCTCCATGCATTGTAATGGCCAAAGACCAAAATTTTCATATATATATATATATATATATATGCTATATATATATATATATGTAATTTGTAGAAAACAAAAGACTTTTTACAGATCTTTTCAATAAGTATCCATTTATAATTATTAACATATTTATGTTATTATATACTTAATATATAGGGTTCGGATCAGTAGAGTTGGGTTGGGTTGGGTTGAGACCTCAACCCAGGCCGAACCCAACTCGGCTCGGCCTTAAAATTCTCAACCCTAGCCCACACTATGGGCTGAAATCTCAGTCTCAGCCCTGTTCGGGCTCAGGGTGGGTTAGGGCGGGTTCGGTTTGATCGGAGTTTTTTGACACCCCTACTTTATACCTTATTTGGATCGATTCGATTCAATCCGAGTTTTAGAACCATGCTAGTGATCCATAATGTTATGACATGGATTTATGATTTAAAGATCCCTCCAAGGGATCCAGCTCTTTTCCTGAGCGCTAATCGTGCCAGGTCTGCCCATAGTTACATGGGCCGTCGACATGTGCCAAAATGCTGATCCTATGGCTATGGGCATGACATCTCTGTTCTGATCGATAGAAGTACAATCGTTGGATCAGCGCTTGGACATGTATCGATCACCCAAGTAGCTATAGGCAAGACCTGAGTGATAAGGGCTCAGCAGAGGATCCTAATCCCTCTTCGGCTCATTATGAAAATTCATCTTTTTAATACTAAGTACGTTTTCTTTTCCTAATAAAGAAAAAATAGATAAAAATTTTGAAAATTACCCTTGCATTCGTCAGTATCATTACCCAATTAGCAAAGAAGAGTCAACTATTCAATTGGAGTTTAACAAATTGTAGAAGAGAATCACAATAACCTACAAAGTTCAACCATGACTACGCACTCACTCCAAACGTTTTCTCAAGGCCATGGCCTCATCTCATTTCCCTCCGCTGTAAGTTTCTGAAAACAATCCACCAATCCAATGACCAAAAACTCAAGACATTTCTTCACCTTCATGGTTGAACTAAAATATCTTAAAAGAGTTGTGATGACGCAGCGATATAGCAATGGACCACTAAATACCTTCTTTTCATCAAATATCGATACAGAATTTTGTATTTTTTTGAGTAATTCGCATGTACAGTGGACTCTTCCTTTTACCTTTCTTACATCCATTAATATTCCTCTCTGTTGGCTGCAAAGGAAGTCAGGTTTGGCAACTCCTCTTGGTCTCTCTCATTTTTAGGGTTTTTTAGATTTTGTTAAAAGGGGTAGGTATTAGTATTAGATAGGCGTCATCAGAGGAATGTATAGTTTTTTATATGTTCCATTTCCTTATATTTCTGTTACTTAATTCTCTCTCTCTCTCTCTCTCTCTCTAGACTGGAGAAAAAATGGAGAGCTCTGCATTTGCTCTCTCTCCCACGACGCAATTTCTCAATACCAGAAAACTTATAAATCGGAGATCGTACTTTAAATTCAATCCGATTTCACTCTCTTCATCGAAGAAATCGCTTGATCTCAACCCCATCCATGGCGACTCTGGCTTGGCAGATCATAGATCATCGCCACTCTGCTCCTCGTCGTGTTTCAGAAACTGGATTTCTGCTCCACCTTTCGTCTCCAATCGGAAGAAGAAGGATTTTCAGGTGGAAGCTATTTCAGTTCCCGAGAGTGCTGGCGAGAGCGGCGAGAGCGCGAAATCGAGTAGTTTGATCAAAACTTTGGAGATCGGGCTTCTGTTCGGCATGTGGACTCTTTTCAACATCTACTTCAACATTTACAACAAACAGGTTTTTCTTTTTACCCTTTCGATTGGTGAATTTTTTTCTTTATTTCTTATACTCAAAGGCTTCACTCTTTTTCGTTGGCTCTATAATTGTGAGAAATTTTAGATTTGCAAATACTTTATATCTTAAAGTATTGTGTATTAATTAACTAATTTTAATTTTACAAGTCATAACAAATTAGATTGGGGGTAATAGCTGAGGACCCTAACCTTAATTACATTAATATAATTGACCATAGAGATGGATTAGTGTTGTTTGAGAAACATAGAGACCATAATAAGTAAAATGAGATTTTTTTTTTTTTTTTTGCCATTGGATCAAGTATATAATTGGAAACAAAATGGAAATGTGACACGGTTTTAGGTATTGGTATCATATCAATCTTGAAGGTGAACGATACTTGATCGGACACTGTGCACTAAAACTATGATTGTAAATTTCTTAACATATTTTACCCAAAAAAAAAAAAAAAGTCCACCCAAGACATGACCAGCTACTCACATGTTTGAACGTGAATGTTAACACCTTTTTATGTATAGTCTCGTGATGAAACATGTATTTTTTTTTTTCCACAAATGACACATTTTTGATACCCATATGAATGCACATTTGTGTAAACGGAAAAATGTGTGAGCCACAAAAAATTATACACGAAACCTTCATGTATGGGAAGCTGATTTAGACTTCTGAATTCAAACCTTCAATCAGTGAAATAAAATATCTTAAGCTGCCTTTGGTATTTTTTCTTTTCCAAAATCTTATTGATTTATTGAAATAATTCAGTAAATAGGTTTTTTTGTTTGAAAATTAAAATTGTTTGATTGCGAACATTCATAAAAATTTATAAGTAAAAAATTCATTTGATAACTTTAATTTTTGAAAATAATAGTCTAAGTATTCCAGTCTCGGGTATTCAGATGGTGATTGAGGAAGTCATGTTTGGCTACTCGTATTGTTCTTTCATTTATCGGGAAGTTTCAGAATTTGGTGAAAGAGACTGCCATGCTGCTAAAAGCCCTAGTGCATTGTGGGGCCCGCTGCAAAGTAGAACACGACCCTATTCGCGGCTACGTTCATGAATCATGGGTGACTGTGGGCTTGCTCACTTTTCTTCTTACCAAACACATTATTCCAAGCAAACTATTAAATTAGACAAAAGGCAAAAGTGGCACCACGAAGATTCCGAATGCATATTCTGTTTTCACATCCTTCAGATTCATTAGCAATGAGAATGAACCCAACTGGCATCATATTCTACTTATTTCCCTTTTCCTTGTTTTACAACTTGAACGTTCCACTTTTCTTGGTATTCGATGGTGATGGTGATGGTGATGGTGACTCTTACAGGATATGGTTCTTCCTAGTTTGACTCAAATTTTCTTAGTTGATTTTTTGTTATGGGGGTTTAGGGAATCTTCTTCAAAACCAGATCTCCACTTCAAAGCGATATTTCATTCTTATGGTAAATCTTGCACTAATATATCTAGGCATGACGGGGGTCATTCGGAACTGTGTCTCATCTAGCAATTCAAGTCTATTTAAGTTGGGCTAGATGCTTTATACGTTGTTCTTCCTTAAGAAGATGTCCCTCAAAGGAGATCTTAAGAGATATCAATTTCAATAGGGGAGGACAACCCCATTATTAGTTTAGGTTATACTCAGTTAATATTGCTTCCTAGCATGTTATCAAACCACTAGATGTATGAATTAGGCATGGAGGCTAGGGAGTGAGCAAAATGAATGATCTTAGTAAGGATGCCAAAATGGCCTGCACAACCCGAGCTTGCCTTAAGCCCAAACATGGCCTAGGTTGTGCCTAGCCAGACCCTATATATTATGTATTACAAATGAGCAAAAGAATCTTGTCCGCTTGGACGACCATTGTGCTAACATGTAAACCAATAAGAGGTCACACAGATGCAGCTGGGAGGGGGCATTGTTGTCTTTATGTGTCTACTTGCATCTAGGATAGAGACATGTAAGCATCATGCAGGGTTCTTTTCTCTATTTAAAATTTATAAAAATAGACCATCAACTCTACCGTCACAACCAAAGTTCTTTATAGTTTGTATGACTAACACCTATATACTTTTAATTTATCCATACAATAACCTCAAATTTTTTTTTTATTCCACGTTGACACGAATATATTTCTTACATCACACTATAACCCCCTACATCACTTCCCTAAAATAGAAATATTATTATCATTACGCATAATACCCTAATACAATTTCATATTTGATTACACTTCCAAAGTTCCCACCAAACATGGCCTGAAATTATAAGATTCGAAACAGTGATCCCTCCATTAAGGTCGAAGGCTGAGCTTTCGCTTAGTCCGCTTTCATGTGTGTTACGATGAGGTCATTACCATTTTAACGTGTTATAACTTATAATGAGAGAAAAAGTTGGTGGATTAATTTCATTTGATTTATTTATTTATTTAAATCACAAAATACAAGTCTTTTTCCGAAACCTGCGATACACTCGCACTCGTTCGCTAGTTCTTTCTCGCGCTCGCGCGCGACTGAGAGAAGAAAAATGCAGAGCTCTAAATTTTCTCTTTCTCCTACGACGCCATTTCTCAATACCAAAAGACTTACAAATCGTAGTTCGTATCTTAGATTCAATCCAGTTTCTCTTTCTTCATCTAAGAAATCGCTTGATCTGAACCCCATTCATGGAGACACTGGCTCGTCCGCTAATAGATCTTCGCCACTTTGTTCCTCTTCGCCTTTTAGAAGCTGGATTTCTGCTCCACCTCTCGTCTCCGATCGAGGGAAGAATGAATTTCAGGTGGAGGCTACTTCGATTCCCGAGAGTGCTGGCGGAAGCGCGAGATCGAGCAGTTTGAACCAAACGTTGGAGCTTGGGCTTCTCTTTGGTTTCTGGTATCTTTTCAACATCTACTTCAACATTTACAACAAACAGGTGTTTTTTTTTTCCTTTCGGTTGGTGTATTATCGCTTCACTTTTTGTTGTTACAACATCTATTTATTTTGCATTTGGTATTTGTGGGAAAATTGAACTTTTTAGCCGATTCTATATTCTCTTTCCCTTTTTCCTTTTTGAATCTCTCTGTTCTTTACTGTCATCCATAACTTTTAAACTACTAATGGTTTAGTACTTTATTATGACCAGAAATTTATATTTAATAGAATGTGAAAGGTAGATCTTATGATTCTTTATTAAAGAAAGTTTGATATTCCTAGTTACTTTGTTATCATAGATGAATTGTTATTTACTTGTGTGTTGTGATGTCTTGACGAACATTTGCGATAATTGATTTTTTTTTGGGGTCTCTGAAAAACTTGACCTATTAAGCCCTGAATCTGGTTGTCATCTGTTTTCTTACTGGAAAAAGAGAGTGGAATAATACTAATGTTACCTATTTGTACAGGTTCTGAAGGTTTATCCGTTCCCAGTAACTGTCTCCACATTTCAATTCTTTACAGGGACTGTGCTTGTCATTTTAATGTGGGCATTTAATCTACACAATAGACCAAAAATTAGTCGTTCGCAGGTATATTGATATTGCATCAGATAATCGCTCATATGGACGGAGTAGTATCATGAGGTTTTGATATATTTTTTTTTCTGTGAGTGTCCAATTCACAGCTTGTAGCAATCATACCATTGGCCATGGTTCACTCATTGGGAAACCTTTTCACCAACATGAGTCTTGGAAAAGTTGCTGTTTCTTTCACACACACAATCAAAGCCATGGAACCATTTTTCTCAGTTCTTCTCTCTGTTTTGTTTCTTGGGGAGGTAAGGATTATTTATATTCTTCGTGGTCTATTGTAGTTTGGTTATTTTGCTTGGTTAAGAGTATTGTATGTCAGTAAGTATTCTTCTTTCTCTCTAGTGTCTTATTGTTTTAAGTTGTTCCTCGTCTAATTTTATCATTTTGTCCATCCAGATACCCAGTGCCTGGGTTGTGGTTTCCCTTCTACCAATTGTTGGTGGTGTAGCATTGGCATCTCTAACAGAAGCCTCTTTTAATTGGTAAGCTGTTCTGTCTGAAGTTTATCTTATCCTAGAAATGTAGACTAGCATGTGCATCTTCCTGCGTCAAATATTCATTCTACAGTACTTCAATTTCGAATTTGGTAATGGTTTCTCAGACATGGTTGAAGTGATTTTGACCTCATGATTCTGTTTGGTGAAATAGGGCTGGGTTTTGGAGTGCAATGGCTTCCAACCTGACTAACCAGTCACGTAATGTCCTCAGCAAAAAGGTCATGGTCAAGAAAGAGGTACCAATATATCCAAGATGCAAGTCTTGTTATCCCCAAATATTTTTTCTTTAGCACCACCAGTTACTTCTGTTGTGCTTATTCAGTGGGAAAATTTTGCATGCTTTGCTTCTAATGATGCTGAAACAATTCCGTTGGCCAATTCCTTTATTTCTCACGTTTGCTATTGCTCTTTTTGCTTGTTTAAGATATTTTCTGGTTAGACTTGGCCTCTAATCTGTAATCTATTCTTAAACAGGAATCCATGGACAATATCACTCTTTTCTCAATAATAACAATCATGTCATTTATCATGTGTCTGCCACTGACTCTCCTCATGGAAGGTGTCAAGTTTACTCCTGCATACATGCAGGCTGCTGTGAGTACTATCTTAGAAATGAGAAACTGCTATGATATTTATAATCTGCTTTCATATTATGAGGACATCTTGAACTGAATTCTGAATTTTTTTTTTGGCATCTTAGGGATTGAACGTTAAAGAGGTATGCCTGAGGTCTCTACTTGCTGCTCTCTGTTACCATGCTTATCAACAGGTAAGTTTTTCCATGATTTGCTCCTTTTGTTTATATTCCTAGTCTGGGGTTGTGCCGCTGAGTGTTTATGCTTTTGGTTTGCTAATGCTAGCATGTATCTGATGGCTGCTACTTCAATATGAAAATCTGAATATGAGAAAATATGGAATGCCTTGTAAAGCTTAAGATTAAATAACTTCAATCTCCTACTTTAATTCTGGAATAATCTCCTCAAATTGCTCAATCGATATCTCCTTGCTGAATAGGTATCTTCTCAAATCTCTAACAAAGAAGGAAGATCGATAGCTGTCCTTGGCCCCCCAAGAAATCTGTTTCAGAGCCCAATCGATAGGCTTGAACTGCACCACTCTTGCATATATTTCTCATTACTGAAAACCTCAACTCAGCTCATAAGCCTTACCCAACTAAATAGGGTCAGCTACACTAATCTTATAGGCAATTCTTATCTGTTTTTAAGCCAACGCCATTCATGTCTTGTTTCACTATTTCTCTCCTGGTCATTGAATCTTCCTCTTGTTCTTTTAGCTTCTCTAACCATAACCATATTACCCAACAGCACAAGTTGGTTAATATATAAACTTCTCCCTGGTCCTGCCCCTCTACCTTATGCTTACTTCTCAACTAAACTGCCATGCCCATGAGCTCTCACATCTTTAGTACTGTGTGTGAACTCTTTAAACAAGAAATCTGACATATCTGATCCTATTGCTTGGCCCCTGTATTTGTTTTCAGTAGCAACACAAAACACAAGATATGGAGAAGAGAGAACGTATCTTGAAAATTTGTTGTTGAGGCAGACCAAAAGCTTCTAAACATAACCGAAGCTTTTAGTTTCCCCCTCTTCCCCCCCACCCCA
>NC_056560.1:8944549-8986521 GCF_013358625.1 Macadamia integrifolia | reverse complement strand
CCCCCCAAAAAAAAAAAAAAGAAAAAAAATACAGTTATGCTAATCTAATTTGTAATGTTAATCAATAATTGTACTGTTATTTAGAGCTGAGGATTATATTGGTTCGATTCTGGCAGGTTTCTTATATGATATTACAGAGGGTGTCCCCAGTTACACACTCTGTGGGCAACTGTGTGAAACGGGTTGTGGTCATTGTGACCTCAGTTCTCTTCTTCCAGACTCCAGTCTCTCCCATCAATTCTCTTGGTAAACCCTTATACTCAGAAATGCTTTAGCAGTGGTTAACTTTGATTTCCCCTGCTATAGTTTCCCTTCTTCCCTGTTTTCTGAAGAAACAGTTGGCTTTGATTGCAGGAACTGGTGTGGCTCTTGCAGGAGTATTCTTGTACTCTAGGGTCAAGAGGATAAAGCCAAAGCAGAAAGCAGCTTAAAGTTATAGGAGAGCTAGTGTCTGTAACTACTACAATCAGGAAACAAAATCTTTCCTCATAGTATTTAGCTTAGCTGGGTCAGGTAGAAGACTCTTTGTCTAGTGACTCTAGTCACAATTTTATTCTTTCGCTGCTTCTCTCAAAATTTTTCGTGCGGTGAACAAGCTGGATTTGGAGCCAAAGACTCTTATGTAATTTCAGTTCTTCACTAGTTACTTTGAATGAAGCAAGAGATGATCTACCGATGATATTCTGTTGCCCACTGAGCCATAGGACCAAGGTTTGGGAACTCGGAATCGGAAAGTGATCGGTCAAAGGTCGATACCAATTCGACACCGATCCGGGTCGGTTTCGATTCCAACCGAATCCAATTCCTCAAACCATGCATGGGGGACCCACAGACTGTTAACATGTGGCGGTTCCACTTGATCGTTTGCAGCTTAACCCAGTTGGGCAATGGTAGGACGTGAGTAGGAAACAGATACTATTTTAACCTCTTGGGTTTGGGATTCAGGGTAATCTTGATTACAATCGGAAGTCACTTATGGTATTACAAATTAAGGATGTGAATTTGTAACCGAACCCATTTATCGAAACTGAATTGATCCATTTATATCGAAATCGCAAAACCGTTTAGTAAATGGTGTAGTTATGGTTTCAAGTTTTAGGTCGATTAGTTAAATGGGTCGGATCAGTTTTAACCGCGGAACCTGTTGAATTCAAACTGAATTGAAACCGTTTAAAACCATTTAAACTGATCCGATTAATCCGTATAACAATTAAATAAGGGGCAGTAATCCGTATATCAATTAACAATTAAATTAAGTGTCCATCTTGCTTTGGTATGATATATTGGAATTCAGTTCAAGTTTAGGCTTTAGATCATGAACTTATAATCCATATATGTTACTATGTTATTATGTTCTCATAGATAGGGTGTTTTGGCTAAACCACCTGTCATTTTAATATTTTATGCTGTTTAAGGCTAGATTTGGATGTTGTATGATATTAGTTCTAAATGTTTAAGAATGGCCATGCAAAGAAATAGCACTAGGTTATCAAATTAAGACATACCATCGTTAATATATAATATCTTATTTGTGATTGCCAATTATTTTTTGATAAGCTTATGATCTTCAGTTTAGAGATGGTTGCAAGTTATAACAAATCGATTGTGAACCGTTTTACAAACCGTATGGAATAAATCGAAATCGAAACCATTTAAAATCGTGAAACCGACATCGTTTAGAAACCGTGGAAACCGAAACCGTTTACTAAATGGTCATGGTTTCGGAAAGTGGAACCGTTTAGTAAATGGTGCGGTTATGGTTTTAGTCAGATAAATGTGAACCAAACCGATCCACATCGTTTAAACCAAAATCTAACCGATTAACACCTTTATTACAAATAGATATATACCATTAGGAGTGTAAGTTTGGCCATGATGGCCCAAATCCGCCCTAAGCTCGAACCTTGTCTCATCTGGTTATGAGGGTAAACTTGGCTCAGCCCAGCTTGACCCAATCAGACCCAATTTTAACCATGGTCTATTATTGTGTTTAGCAATAGTGTTAACCTTTCCTTAGTATTTAATATATTTTTAAACCCTAGTTCCGTAACCCCTTTTCTCTTTATAATAAAAAAAACACAAACTCTTGACTGATCCTTCTCCCAAAATTCTCTCTCCTATTTGTCCATCTCAAAGATCATGTTTTTTTTTTCTTCTGGTAATAGTATATTTTGTGAATGTGAATAATGATTCGGGAGTTTATTTGTCACTATACATTGGTTAAGTTTTGTTCTCTATGTTTTCAACCCACACCATGTGCTATACAAGCCACATACTCTTACCAATTGAGCCAAGATGACCAAATGTCTAAAGTATTTCCCCCATTTTCTTTTAGACAGTCTTTGTGTCTCCTATTATGTATTGATATGAACTTTAAATACAATAGCAATCATGAAAAATTAGGCTAAAATTTGGTTTGTCTAATTTCTGGAAATGTGATGATATCAGATGATCAAAAGGTTCATCTTATAACCAATTGACATGCTGCAAATTTATAGATTAGGGGTCAACAAGGGCTTGCCATAGTCTTAACATCTCCCACTTCCCCACTTTGATAAGTATAGGTTTAACATTTGTGACCCTTTGTAGGAAAAAAATAATAATAATAAAATACAGGACCAGCCAGGGTCAATCCGACCAACCTTGAGCCTGACAAGGTTGGGCCTGAGCATGAACTCGGCATGATTAGGTTGGCATGGGTTGAGATTTGGATATTTAGGGTTGGATTGGGTTTTAAGAAACTCCGCCCAACCCGACCCTGCTTCACACCTATATAGCATGGTTTTTAAGTTCATGGTATCAAGATATCGACATAGATCGACCATATTGGTTTGGATCGGATGATTTTACCCCTGTTTTCGTATCGCGTATTAGGGCATCAAAACTGGGACTGAACTGGTTAGGCAGATCGAAATTGACTGAAACCAAACTGAATCGAAATCGTTATGGCCTATCGGATCATGTTTTGAACTGGGGTAGCGCGACTTTGAACTGAAACTGGCCCAAATTGAAAACCAAAATAATCTGACACTGGATCGAACCAAATAAAACCAACACCAAACTATCTAAATGGCTTCATGTTATTTTTCAATTTGGATTTCTTTTTTCATTGAAAACAAAACTCCCAAGTTTTAAAACTACTAGTAAATTATACTCGGTCATCATGTTTCCCAAATTACACACAAGGTCTCTCTATGGGAGTTGCTATGTGACTTCTAAAATTTAAATTTTAAAATGCTTTGGTCTATAATAACATCTTAAAGATAACATCCATGATGTCCTTGACTATAACAACTTCTTGATGCCAATCCTTAGTTCCATCCCATTTCATCCCTATTTCTAATACTTTCCGTCAATCTTAAAGAATGCTAAAGTAAACTTCTGTGATGAAGCAATCATGGAGGTACGACCCATTTTCATCATTCTAACACAAGAAAACCCTCCATCCCTGTGATGATGACTCCCTTTCTTGCTGATGAAGAAAATAAGTAACAGAACTGGATTGAATTGAGACTCTGGGCTTTAGTTTATGCAAGTGGTCCTCCTCAAGAAACAAAAATCAAACCTAATAGCACACCGATAAGGGAAATCGAAATAACCCAGCACTGAATTGAAGCCAAATTAAAATCGAATCGAAAACAGTATCCCTTATTGGATCATGTTTTGGGCTCACTCATTCTCACTTCAAAACCGATAAAATTGAACCAAAACTGACTGATTGGCACTCCTATCGTATAACATTACACCGATATGGGATTGCTCAGTTTAGTTATCGAGCTCTTCATATACGTCAAGGGGGTTACCAAGAATGAAAGAACAAAATTGGATTGATGAAGGTTTGATTATTTAATCATTTTCCAATGGTATTCCATGCTCGTTTAGATAATGACAATCCTAGATTCTAGGTTATGTTTCAGGAAAGATCTGACGTAGTTTATCTTTTTTTGGTAATGATATGGCATATTTTTATTTGTATGTGTCAATATTGACCTGGATTGGTCGTATAGACTGACCAAAAACCATGTCCTATAATGTTTGCCCCTTATAAATCTTGAAAGGCAAGATGACTTTTGTGCACAAGTAGGAAGTCCATCACCACGCCCCCACTTTATTAGGAGTCGGATCCTCTCTAATGGTAGTGGAGGCTCAATGTGCATTTAATAGTCGGGAGGACTCAAGCAGTCACCCCAACACATGGATGCGTATCCTCATGTCCTCCCAACCAGCGAATGCACATTGGGCCTCTGGTGTCATTAGAGAGGATTTTAATCCACCTTTTTTTTTTCCTTGGTGCCACATGGAGGCCGATGTGGTGGTTCTAAACACGTGAAATCTCATAATTTAATTCAATCAAATCCCATCACGTGTATTGATATGCTTTCTAATTTAGATTACCTCGTTTATATTTAGGCATTGCGACCCTTAAATTTTACGCTTTTTGTAGGCATCTTATTTTGTCTTCCTAGAGGTGTGGATAATGATGATGAAGAGATCCCTTGAACATAGTATGTTAGGGAGTGTCAATTGTCATATCTATCGATCTTCTCCACTTCAAGACTTCATACTGTGACTGTCCCATTTTAGTTGGTCCTTATTATCTCATTTATAAACAGTTGGTTAGATATCGATCTTTAATCAGAATATTAATAATTTGATAAAATGAATCTTAAACGAACTAATGACATATTTGTCACTAGATAGGCTTTAAAGTTGTTCCAAATTTTTTAATATAGCAATTTTTATTGTTAAAATCCTTGTCTTAAAAAATAGTTTAAAAATAAGGTTTGCCCACTCTTTCATTTTTCTTAGAAACAATGCCTACATGGGACTCATTTTCAAATTTTTTTTTCAAAGTGATATCTTATTTTACACCCTTCAATATTACTCGGAAAAATACTTCATCGCATTTTGAATCATTAGACTCCTACTGAAAAAAGAATCATTACACTTAAAAGGTTTGAAAGTAATAAAAAAAAAAAAAAATGTTTACTCCATTTGATCCAATCAACCTGCGGTCGAACAAGGCTGTAATCAACTTAAAAGTTAAAACGGGCCAAAGCATAACGGCTAGAAAACGCCAAAGTTTCACAGAGAATTTCTAACAAATGTCATAACATTACTGACAAAGCTTACAGATTCAGTTCAATCCTCACTCCAAACAAAACCAAAACAAAGAAAGACAGTCTACCCCCCCCCCCCCCCCAAAAAAAATAAATTCTATTGTATAATTTATTTCCTTATTCTTCTCGCTGCTTCATTTAGAACCAATGTGCTCAGAGAGCATCTCCAGTAAGTCCAACTCTCTCTTCATCTCACCCTGCAGAGGCAAATCCATAACCAATGGAGTTTCCATCTCCAAACTTGTTGATGTGCCTGGAGGAAATTCATCAAACATGGATTCAAGACTCTTCTCCTCAGGAAACATCATCCTATCTAAATAAATATCTGGGCGATTGCTAATATCATAATTGGAATTGATCCCTTGGTTACTTCCATTATCTGCAACATTTGAAGTTTGAGTTAAGCTGAGGATGTAATCTTGCAGAAGAGAACTAGAACCTGATTTTCTAGGATCTGAACATCGATATTTTCGTTTTGTTAGTTGCCTCCTTTTAGTAGCGTTCCAATGGTTCTTAATTGCATTTTCTGTCCTCCCCTCAAGCTTCTTCGAGATATCGGCCCATTTGTTACCTACTTTTGCATGCTCTTCAATTATAATCTTATCTTCCTCCTCCGTCCATGCACCTTTCTGCAATTAAAAATTACGTAAAAAATACGTTTATGATGTATTATTTATGTATGTATGTATGTATGTACATTATCAATGTATAAACATGTTTCTATATCCATTGAGTGAGATGAAAGTACATGGTGTAAAACTACCAATTTTGGACTTATACGCTTTAATTGCGTAATTATCAATAAAGAATTGACACATATAGATGAACGATTGATGACTCTGATAAGTATATTTTATAGTGCGTGATACAAAAAAAAAAACTAATTTGCATGTAGCAGTGTACAGTGTGTTGGTAATGAATGTATATGTATATATACATGTATGGATATGATTATATGTACTGAAAAACGCATGGATGTGCAGGAAAGCAAAGAGGAAGAGTAAGAAGAAGAACCCTGATGTCTAGCCTTAGATGATTGTGCCATCTTTCCCTGCATTGTTTTCCTATTCTTCCGTTAAAATTTTGAGCAATATGAGACCAATTTTTCACCCCATACTCATCCACCAAGCGTACTAAAAGCCTACACAGAAGGAAATTTGTGATCAATGCTTGCTCTTGAAGAAGAAAGGAGGAAAGAAGGAAGATTTTTTTTTTTTTCTTTTACCTGTCTTCTTCTGTGGTCCACTGCCCTTTGATCAGATTAGCCTTCTTTTGGGCTGTGCTTGTGCTTGTGCTTGTGCTTGTGCTCGGAGTATTTTTTCTAATCATGTCTATCTTCCTACAAAGCCTATTTTCTATAGGAATGCATGAAAATGCCAAGCTAGATGACTCTAGATCTTGAAAATTCAAAGACGAGCTCCTATCTTGGGAAATCAAGGCCTCGGACGCAATTCTAGGGGAAAAATTCATGAATGCCCTATTATGAAAGTTCACCATGGCACCACCTTCTACAAGGGGCATGGGATTGAAGATATTGAAACTCGAAGAAGATCTATTTGCTAGAGTTTCAAACTGATTGAAATAGGGAGAACTGATCCCGAATTTCAAATTTGATGATAAGCCATCAACATGAAACTGATCGATTTGGTGAAAATCTTGGAGATATCCTTTAGATGAAGAAGCATATAAAGGAAACTCGTTTCTGAATCCTGATTTCATATAGTTTTCAGGAAAAATTGTCGACTGGAAAGTGAGATCATCTCTATATTGGGTAGTGAACTCCATGAGAGAGAGATTTGATGAGAGAGCAAAAAAAAACCAAAGAAAACAATTAGAGTGGTTTTGGAGATGTGTGCTGTCTTTGTTTCCATCTTAGTAATTTATAGGGGGAGGGAGTGTCATTCATTCCAGTTGATGATTCATAGCCATTGATTTTTTTGTCTATCAAACGGTTGGAGTTACAAGAGAGTTGTGAGCCCTGTGACTATTAAGCTACTCCCTTCTTAGTACTGTCAAAGGGAGAAAAGGGCAGTGATGAATGCGTCCATCATCACTAGATATTTTAATCTTAGGCGGTGGGGTTGGTGTCTTCGAGTGTCACAAGCTTAAGGACTGAATTTTCATGTGTCGATATCCATTCATTGCGGGACTTGAGATGTGGCGGGGGGTGCTATCCAATGGATATTTTGGGAAGGTATCAAAACCCTATAGGGATTTGTAAACCTTAAGATGGTGGATGAGCTGTCCTCCATGGGTTTAGGGAAACTTTTTTCCCATAGTTAATTATAATACATCGAAATATAATGTTTAGAAAAAACAATTACACGAAACTTTCCATAGAGAATTTGAGAGACAAATTTCATAATGTTACTAACAAAGCCAACAATTTCAATTTTATCATTCTACATCCCCATAGGAATACCAAACCATACTATGACTTCACTTCTAAGACAATATCTATCTAGCTTCTACCTCTTATTCTTCTTTTCTTCACACTAATATAACTTCTTCTTCTCTTTTTTTTCCCCCAAAAAGGACCATTCTAGAATCATTTCTTTAAAACCCCTAATAGGTTTAAAATACATATGAACATATATTTCTTAGTCTGCATGAAAACGAAGCATCGTTTAGATATAACACTTGACTATATTCATCATCTCCGACAAGTCCTTCATTCTCCATCTTCCTTTCACAGTGCATCAGTTATATCCAATGGCCTTTCCATCTCGAAACTTGTCTCTTCAAACAAAGACTGAAGATTATAATTTTCAGGAGACATCAACATATCAAAATAACCAGTTTGTATGTTGGTGTCGATGCATGCATTATTTTCATCTTCTTCAATGTTTGATGTTTCTGTCAAGCTATTAATATAATCTTTTAGGAGAGAACTAGCTTTATTATGTTTTGATGATTGCTTTCTTTTGGTAGAATTCCAATGGTTCTTTATTGAATTGTCTGTTCTCCCATCCAATTTCTTTGCAATTTCAGACCACTTATTTCCTAATTTTGCATGCTCCTCAATTATAATCTTTTCCTCTTCTTCCGTCCATCTATCTTTCTGCAAGTAAAAATGCACTATTGATGTATAAGTATGTATATATCATGTATAAACATGTTTCTAACCATTGGTGAGATGGAAGTACATATATGGTGTAAAACCACCAATTTTGGACTTATATACTTACTAATGAAGAATTGATACGTATAGACGATTTCGGTGCATTTGGTGATTCTAAAAGTACATTCTATAGTGCACGACATAAAAACGAAGCTAATTTGCAAGCAATGATGTATACTGTGTTAATAATTAATGTATTTGTATATATACATGCATGAATATGATTGTCTATGTGTGTATGTACTGGAAATGCATGCGTGAGCTAAATTCAATGAATTCAATATACCGAAAATACAAAGCAAAGAGAAAGAAGGGACAAAGAAGAAGAACCTTGATGCTCGGCTTCAGATGATTGTGCCATCTTTCTCTGCATTGTTTTCCTATTCTTCCTTTCAAATTTTGAGCAATATGAGACCAATTTTTCGGCTCATACTTTTCCACCAAGTACACTAAAAGTCTGCACATAAAAAACTTCATTATCAATGCTTCATCTTGGAGAAAAAAAAAAGTGAAGAAATTTTTTTTTATATAAAACTTAGAACATTTTAAACAAGATAATTCATCATTCATTAAAAAAAAAAAAAACTATTTACGTGTCTTCTTCAGTGGTCCATTGCCCTTTGTTCAGATTGACAGTCGTTTGATCGTTTCTTCTCCTTTTAATTGAAATATTTTTTTTAATCATGCACATCTTCCTATGAAACCTATTTTTTGCGGCAATGCATGTTATCTGAATAGGAGCAAATGCCAAGTTAGGCGACTCTAGTTGTTGAAAATTCAAAGAGGGGTTCCTATCTTCGGCAATCACGACCTCGGGCACGATTCTGGGGGAAAAGTTCATGAACGGCCTATTCTGAAAACTCTCCATGGCACCACCTTCTATAAAGGGCATCAAGTCGGAGATACTGAAATTCGAAAAAGATCTATTTGCTGAAGTTTGGAACTGATTGAAACAGGGATGATCCCGAATTTCGAACTGATTGAAACTGGGATTTACCCAGAATATCGAATTTTGCAATAAGCCATCAATATGAAACTGATCGATTTGGTGGACTTCTTGGAGACTTCCATTAGATGAGCGAGCATCTAAAGGAAAACCGTCTCCGAATCCAAATTTCATGTAATTTTCTGGCAAAATTGTTGGTCGGAAAGTGAGGTCATCACTGTATTTGCGATCAAACTCCATGGGAGATTTGTGACGGAGCAACAGAAGCCTAAGAAAAGGACTAGAGTGAATTTGGAGCTGTGGGCCGTCTTTGTTTCATTCTTGGTAATTTATAAAGGGAGGGGGTGTCATTCATTCCAGTTGTTGATTCATAGTAGTTGATTTTCTTGTCTATCACATGGCTGGAAGTTATAAGATAGTAGTCACTGTTAACTTTTGGCCGTCTTCTTTATACGATCAAGGGGAATAAGGGTAGTAATGATTGCGTCCCTTTGGAAGGTTCTATTTACAGAAATTATTTAACAAGGGATTCTTCGTGATAGCTACACAGATTTTCCTAGTATATTTCAAGGTAATGTACGGTGTACAAAGAGTTAGACTGTGCTAATGTGTGCAGACCAATAGGAGGTCAAGCAAAGACGTCTTCAGCTCATGGAGCAAGGGGCAACATAGCCTTTTCATGCCTGCTTGTGTTTAAGCATAAACACTCGCAAGCAGGTAGCGTTCTTTTTCGCTTCTTATTTTTAATGTAAATTAGGATATATTTAATTAAAACTTCATTGGAAGCTGAGAATAATACCTAAACATGCTTTTACAATGACTTCTTTTTCTAAATGAGTAACTTGATGAAAGCAGAAACTAATAGGACACGAGCCTTGATTTGCTGATGAATTTTTAAGTTTTATATTTTGGAAGCAATTAAGGGCCTTTTGGGATTGGGATGCTCTCCACTGACTCTCCAACCTCTCTCATGTATGTCTGTGGCCTAAGGCCTAATATGCCTATCACTTGGGGTTATGTGTCACATGTGTTGGATTATGTGCATGTGAGAGGTTAGAGGGAGACTGGAGAGGATTCAAATCCCACTTATTGCTACCCCTATTTTCTTTTGAATGAAAATTTTGGTAATTGAATATTCAATTACAATTCATTTTCTAAGGTTTGGTCAATAATCCCTCCACTAAATTGTATTTTCCAATAAATTCAATATTCCACATCAATTTACCAAAAAAAAAAATCTACATCATTTTATGTTAATGGAAATTAATATACATATTAAGATGGGTAAAAGGGTCATTATAGATATGAAAACCTAAAATGGTGGAGAAAATAATAAAAATCATAAACAAATAATGATTTACATGATTAACTAAGATTACAAATCAAACAAATAATCACACCTAATATTGCTTTAAGGACTACTCAAATTGTTTTCAAAGACGATTTTGAAAGAAGTCCTATTAGAAGAATGGCTTACTTTGGTCCTTCTCCTTTGGGCCATTGTACGACATAAAAAGGATTTTTATTTTCTAATTCTATAACATGAACATTCCAATTATGGAAGAGGTGTTGTATTCCATACAATACAATATTTTTTTTGGTATGATAAGAACAGTAATTAATGGGTCAGTAAATTATGCCATCTGGTATAGGAATTAGCTTATGAGTATTTAATTATTAAAGAAAATCTTACCAAAAAAAAAAAAAAATCATTAAAGAGAAAGATATCTGAGAGTGGGTCTAGGTATGGATCTGTTTGACTACCAAACTAGTTTATGGGCATCATTATTTGATCGTGTGATTATTATGCTCACACTTGGACTATCTGAGCGTCTTTTAAGGTGCTCTTTTTTGAGTTGGGACACCAATCCTAATGGCTTTTTTTTTGGTTTTTTGGTAAGAACCCATAATGGCATTATTTATTAGGTGTATCTTCTTTTGATTTCGCTATCCTCTTGTTTTCCAGCCTAAGGAAGGGTACGAAGGTAATTTCAGTTATATTAGATTTCCTTGTAAGGACTAAGGACTGAGTGTCAGACTTGACTGACACTGTCCTGACTCCGGAAGTATTTTTCTTATTTTTGGTAAAATCCTGACTCTTGACGTCATAGATAAAATAAAGAAAACACATTTTACATGTGACCAAGACGGGTGGGTCCAAGGAAAATCTTAGTTAATAGAGGCAAAAGGGTAAACTTACTTTCCATTAATTGGGGTTATTATCCATGGTCAGAATCGAGGAATAAGAGAATGACACGTGTCAGAGATCTCTCTGATTCTCTGCATGGAAGGTGTGAAGGAGCTATGGGAGGTTATTAGTGGGCAAAAATTAAGGAGGCCAATGGAAGGAAAACAAGTGGAAGAAAAAGAAAAGAAAGAAAGGGGTTGGGGAAGGAAGGTAAGGGGTCAGAAGCTGCGGTAAAGGAAGGACTGGTTAGTGAAGGAAATCATGAGGGAGAAAGAGCCGTTGGAACGGCGACGCCGGAGGAGTCGGCATTGGTGACAGTTGGGCGGCGAGTTCTGCTATTGGGTGGAATACCCAGACTGACTCTGACCACCAGAAGCCAAGCTCTCGTTTTACATGTGAGTAAGAGGGTAAGGATAAGGCCTTCCTTAATGCTGGCCCACACCAGAGGTCCCATGGTGCTTATCCTATTTTGCATTTAAGGCATCATAATCCTCTTGTTTACTCGCCTAGGGAAAGGGTAGAAAAGTAATTCAATTATGTTCTTAAATTAGATATTATTAGGAGATAAGGAAGAGAAGAAAGATTCGTGGAGTGGGATTTCAATGCATGAGGTACATGTGAACGAGCATTGGGAGGTGATATTGCCATATTGGTGTGGGAGTAGCGAAGGTGATCAGTGAAGGCAAAACAAGTGGAAGCTAGAGAGGGACAGAGTCAGGAGTTGCAGTTGGGATGAGGCGAAAGAAAGCATGAGAGAGAGAGAGAGAGAGAGAGAGAGAGAGAGAGGGGGGGGGAGGGTGGGTTTGGCGAGGCCGACGGGAACGGGTTCGGTGACAGATGGCGGCGACTGCTGATATTGGAAAATTCCATCTGAGGTTACGACTAGCGGAGGCTCTCCAGAATTTGCAGGGGTCAAGGAGGCTTTAACTGCGTGGAACACCAGGCGGTAGGCGAATGGTGTTTCCATACACAGCTCACAAGCCTTACGATTCACTTGTTGGGGTGTCAATGGGTTAGGTTGAGACGATTTTTAAACTCCGGCCTTGATCGATGTTAATTGAGCTGGGTTAGGTCGGGTTGGTCCTGATTAACACGGTTAGTTTCTAAGTTTAGAAATTTCAAGGTGGGTTTGGGTTTGATTGATCCTAAGGATGTCAATCTGTACCAAAAATCAAAACCAATATCATTACTGGTATCGAATTGTATCGAATTTATTCCATACAGCATCTGTATGAGATTTCTGTATCGAGACACTGTAGAACATGGTAGCGGTATGTGATATGACTTAAAATATACATCAATACCGCATCAAATATTCTAATACCAGACCTGAATTAACCTAATATATCAAATACCAAACCAAACAAATTTGGTACGATAACGGTGAGGTTCTTGTATCAAACCACTTTTCAGTATAGTATCGATAAGGAATATATATGCCTTGCACTATATCGAATAACTATTCAGTGCAATATTGCTTATCAATATACAATATATACGTCTTGTACTATACCAACAAGAGCCGTGTTAGGCCAATGGATTTCTATGAAAAAACACCTGCGCCTTTTGCAATTCCGAGATGGAAACCATTTAGCACCTCTTCCTTTCTTACGAGTTTTTCAAATGAATTTGCTCTGCTAGTCCTTTAGGGTTAAATACCACGGTCCTGCAGGGTTCTTCTTTAAAAGATATTATCATGTATTTTTTTAAGAATTTATCTTCAAAGGACAATACTTCTTCATAACTTTCATAACTTCTTGTTACTACTTGTGGACACACAGGAACAATATCACTTTTAGGAAGGATAAACTGAACCCTCACAAAGTCTTGACACCAGCCTTACAGTGGATTCGTATTGCAAAAAATACAAATCCAACTCTAGAACAACCGTTGAGAAATCTATTTTCAACAAATCAGCAGACCCTAGTGAATACACTATTTTGATTTGCACCATTGCTTTTAGTCTCATTGATAAGATCATCTGTTGGGCTGTGGGTATTATTCACTATAAAACTGAACAGATTCTAGTAACAGATTATTTAATGACAGAAAATCCTTTTGAAGGAGGCGCCAAGACCCTTCTATTCAGAGCACAACACGCGGCAAGTCATGGGTGGAAAGTAATTGAAATCTGGACTGACTCCGAGATAATCCAACCACTCTCTTTTGACCTACAAACTTTCTTTTGGCCCCTTAGTATGGCTTCTAATTTTTTGTCTATGTATAGATCTATGGCTGGAACTATCTGTAATACCACAGCTGAATCAGATATCTCATTTTGCATCCATAGCAGAAGCAACTTTGGCAAACGGTAGATCAACCGCTGCCAATTTTTGTACATGATTAATCTTGTGTAGTCCTCTCTTTTTCTTTACTAAAAAAAAAAAAAAAGTATTCTGTACAATATCGATATGGAGTATACATGCCTTGTACTATACAGAATATTGATATCGTACCTAATTGACACCCTTGATTGACCCCTAGCCATATTTAGAAAGAGAAATGTGAGCATAATAAATTAAGAGAGAATGTTGCGTACCTATGACTAATGCCTTGTCATCTAATTAGTGATGCGCATGAATGGATTAACGAGATAAGCATGTGGCTGATTTATAGTGCTACATACAGGACGCTTTGGCTTGATCGATCTATATGGTATGTTAGGTAGATAGCCAATAACTTATTATAGTCTGTTGTTATAAACCTGTGGTTGATTTGTAGTAGTGCGTCGGGTTGACAACCGGCATTTATTATAATTAGCCATAACTCGTCAATCATTTTGCATGGATCCTTGCACTCGTCCTTAGTTCGAATCTCCATGTAGCTGACCCCATTAGGTTGAGATAAGATTTTTGATGTTGTTGTTGTTTGTTGTTAGGCATGCCACCGGTTTACCTGGAGCTAGCAGTTCAACAAATAAAAGGGATATAAGGAACTTTTCCAAAGAGAGGAGAGAGATAGACAAAGACCTGTGTATACCATCGACATACCCAGCCTTTTCTCATAAATTAATAATACCTTGATGAACTACAAAAATATAGGTGTCACTGTAAAAAAATAAAAATAAAAATAAATAAATAAAAATATAAAAAAATGGTGGTTTTAGTGGTACATATTTGTACATTTCTTAACACAAATATGTAGGATTGGGCTGGGTTGGTTCGGGCTCAGCCCATTGCCTCTCCTCAGACCCAGGCCAGCACCAGCCTCGCCTCAGGCTTCAAAGTCCCAACCCAAACTTACCCTGAGGGCTGTAAAGCTCAGCCTGGCCCAGGCTAGCCAGGCCCGTTTGACACCCCTAACTCTAGGTTTCCTAGCCAAGCTCACTAGGACCCAAATCCTATAAGGTTGGACTGAGGATTGAAGATGACGTAGAAAAAGATGATTTTGGTAGGATTGATTCCATTGTGACCTTCATCAGCTAGTACCTACGGAAATCAAGAAAAAACTAAACCTACGGAAATCAAGAAAAAACTACATCTTCAAAGGCAACAAAGAATCTGCCCAACAAGTGATGGAACCAGCCCTTGCTCATCTTCAAGAATTTAAAGAAGACTTGGCAACTTTATTGTTTTAGAGTCACAGATCACCCAAGCCATGTACAGCAACAAGTCCAACTAAGTGGGAAAAATTCTTCATGGTTTTTTCGAGCTGGTAATGCTGCTTTATCTCTGTTTTCATCAGAGATGATGGAGATAACTTTATTGCAGGTTCTATATATCACAGTAATTCAAGTAGCATCACATTGTATCACATTGTTAGAGATTAATGACGGTATGCTACTTGCTATTAAAACAATAATCTATCATCTGTCACCGAATCTGACAGATCAAGGCGAGGAATCCAATACTTAAAGGCATCCCCATTACCGAGGGTATGTCACTCTAAGCCTCTCCCTTGTTTCCTTGAAACAAATAATCATCCCTCTTACCGAGGATATATTATACTAAAGTCTCTTCTTTTGTTTCTTTACACATATTTGTCCTACAACAAATACAGTAGCCAAAACCCACTGTTGCTTCAAGCTTTCCCTTATGGCCAATTGACTAGTAATGGCTGATGAATGTGGTGCTAGCACCAGACTCAAATAGGGCAAATGACCAGCCCAATCATTGGTGGTGCTAGCACCAGATTCAAAATAGGACAAATGACCAGCCCAATCCTCAATGAAAGGCACAAATCCCACCCCTGTTGATACTTCTCTGTGTGTTCTCATTGATCTCATCCTAGTGTAGGAGCCATGCTCCTGAACATAAAACTCTCCCTTTAAATAATTACACAAGACTAGGGAGGATGCGAGAGGATTTCTTGATTTTACTGTATACAGAAGAACAAGTACACAATATAATATTAGCCGTCATCAAGTTTGTGGGCTACCCACGCCCGTTTCCCGTGCAGTTACACTGAGTAGCTATTTTCAGCTATTACCCAAAAATATATTACCTGGAATCGTCATCTCCAAAAAACCATCAGGAAAGAACCCCAGAGAGAGGCATACAAAACAAAAGGATAAACCCCAGTAGGGTCACATATATATGCCACAGGCATAAGCAACTTTACCCTTAATATGCATTAATATGAGAAAACAAAAAGTGAATCTCACGCTGGTCCGTCATCAGTGGAATTAACTCCAGCCACCAACATCCCTCTCCTCCAAAATCACAACTTCCTCGTCATCGTTTGGAGCAATCATGTCATCCTGCTCTTCATCTTCTTCGCCCCTGAGTGGAGAAGGTTGGACATTACCTCCTCCTTGATGGGGTGATCCCACCCACTGCTGCGCTGGATCATAAGATCCCCTTGTGTTCTCTCTCCCATCAGATAGGGATTGTGAATTTTCACCCCCGAGACTCCGATTGTGTACAGATGATGAATGATCTGGATACACAGATCCTTGTCCATGTGGTGAATCCTTCATTACCGCAATAGAATGTCTCCAAATAGGTGGGGCACCATCATTTCTATCAACACTACCGCTATAGCCTCTGTTAGGGCTCCTGCTACGGCTACGGACACAATGATCACTACTACTTGCAGGATAACTCCTCTCATAACCACCCCATGCATTCACATCATTCCCATCATTGTAATCTCGGTCATTCCTGTTCCAGTGTAACAAATCCATTGTTGATGTCACATGAGCTACCATCCAAGATTATGGAGGAAAAAAGAGTTACCAGGACCAGTCAAACTGGCATGCATACCTGTCACGAAGATCACGGTCATGTCCACGACCTCCTCTCTCTGACCTGCCTGAAGATGGAGGGCCCCCCCTACTACCCCTTCCACCAAAGCCGGAATCATTGTATCCACCACGGCCTCCATCACTCCCACCTGATCCAGAGGACCCCCACTGGCGTCGATACCTGCCCATCCCACCACCGCGTGAAGCCATGTCACGGATCTCTGGTGGAACTCTTTGGTTTGACCCTTCCAAAATCTTTACAAGATCTGATGCGTGCTTTGCGTCCTGTTCACCTAAGAATGTGTAAGCCATTCCAGTGGCACCAGCTCTTCCAGTCCTTCCAATCCTGTGCACATAATCTTCAATTCCAGTGGGGAAGTCGTAGTTTATGACCACCCTAGAAGTTTGTGTTGCAAAAATAAACTTTCATTATCTCTATTGACCACTGCTAGAAAACCAAGAATTCGAACTAATGAAATTAACAAAATACACAATCCACAAATTGGGCATTTCTCTACCTGATATCTTTAACATCCAAGCCTCGAGCAGCAACGTCAGTTGCTACAAGAATAGGAGACCTCCCACTGCGAAATTGGTTCAGAACATTATCCCTCTCGATCTGAGATTTGTCTCCATGAATGGCAGCAGCTCCAAACTGGCGGCCTATAGTACGAGCAAGCTGGTCACACATCTTCTTGGTAGAGCAGAAGACAATGCATTTAGACCCAGGTTCTTGAGAACGCAGTATCTGCTCTAACCGCCTTTGCTTCTCCATGGATGCTACGACTTCAACATACTGTATAACACAAGCAGAATATGTCATTGCAAAACACAATTCATCAGAAAAAGACAACAGTTATAAAGAAGACTCCCAGACCAATATTGAATTCAGCAATGAAGACAAAGGATATGCAATCTACCTATTTGACACCAATATGGCAACAGAGAAATGGTAGTTTGAACCCACCTGAGTGATAGATTTGTTGGCAACAAGCTCATTTATGTTGCCAATGTTAACCTGAACTGGATTAACCAACAAATCTGCCGCAATTTTACGGACCTCCTTTGGCCATGTTGCAGTGTACATGAGAGTTTGTCGACGCGCAGGTATCTCATTAACAATCTTCCGTATTTGAGGTTCAAAACCCATGTCTAGCATACGGTCTGCCTCATCAAGCACCAGGTATGAAACTTGACGTAGACTAACTTTCTTCATTTCCAGAATATCATTCAGACGGCCAGGAGTAGCAACCACGATATCTGCTCCTCGTTCTAGATCCCTAAGCTGGGGACCTTTTGGAGCCCCTCCATATAAACACTTATCCACAAAAAAACATGATAAATAATTTCAGCAGCCAACAAAGAAAGGAAATTACCAACTCCCTAAGGTTCCCTTTGGTTGCAAGGGAAAGGGAAGGGAATGAAATTTTCAAACATAATGAAGAAATTTTGCAATCATTACTCAACATGGTTATGACACTAACTCCAAATCATTCTATATTTGGTTATTAAATTTCACTTTGCTTTGCCTTAAATCCTTGGATTCAAAAAGTAAAATAAAATTAAATCTAAAAATACCAGTAATATCATAAGAAATTTAAGTAGTTTATGAAAAATCATGTGGAGTAATGATTACAAAAACAGTACTACAACATGTCAACAAAAAACTCAGCCTTATCCCAACTTAATGGGGTCAGCTACATGGAGTGCGACCCTTTAATACCAAAAATGAAATCTTTGTTTAGTTAACCCCCCACTTCTACACTTAGCGCAAGAAGCATGGTCCATGAATCCATTGATTCATTGGATAACAGTGTTTCCATCCAAACTATTCCTCTATAAAAGCACCTAATTTCATACTCCTAAATTTTTGGACGCTAAAACTGAGAACGGGAAAAAAGTAACAGGTTGCCAAGAAATCTCTAGAAAATATTATCCCAGCATACCAACTTTGAAGGAAAGTCATAGTTCTGAAAAAAAAGGGGGGGGGGGGGGTTTAAAAAATTACAGAACAACCAAATCAAAATGTGAAGTAACAAACCGTGCATGAGATTCTTGATGATCTGCCAAACTTCACCACTTCATCTAGTATCTGTGTAGCCAATTCCCTAGTTGGTGAGAGTACCAAAACAGTTGGACCCAGCTGAGAATTATTACGGCAGCGTTTAAGATTAACGAACCCTGGAACTAGGTAGCCTAAGGTTTTCCCCGAGCCTGTCTTGGCAATAGCTACAATATCACGACTTTGAAGAGCGATAGGCCATGTCTGGGCCTGAATTGGAGTTGGCACACTGAACCCAGCATTATGTACCTGGAAAAGCACAAACAAGCAACCCCCATGAGGAGAGGCACCGGCTTCAAGTCTACTCTTCTGTTTGTTTTTCATTTTTGGAATTAACCGGAGGACAAGGTAACGCTAGAGAAGCGCTATCCTCCTTACGCAGACGGCTGCCGCTTGCTGATGCAAGCTCGAGCAGGAGAAAGAGGCCTTCTTCTGTTCGGACCAAGTGGCAGACTGAATCATCACCAAGGCAGCCCGGCCACAAACTGAGTGATATGGAAAGCCTTTCCCAATTGGTCCACCATATAAGGGCGCTCCAACTATTGCAAGACAACAAGGGCAGCACAGTGTACGACATTAGCTCCTCCATGGAGCAAATATCGCACCTGCGACAAAAAAGAAAGTAACAGAGGGAAAAATGGATATGAGTCTGAAATTCAACAATGGACCTCCAGCAATTACAAAACTTGCATAAGCAATAAATGTTAGGATATAGAGCTCAGAAAACTTACTAGAGGTTGCAACATATCTGGATGAAGAGTAAAGAAACTATAATAAATGAAATATAAATGATACCTCTCTAAGAATCTCTGCAGGGAAACCACTAGATTCAAATGATGTAAAAGGAGCAGGCACATTAACTCCCTGATAGAAAATTGACAAATAAATAAATATTTAGCAGCAAAGAAACATTAACAGCACTACAGAGCTACAAGTCTAGGGGTAGTTCTGCAAACTAAACCTAGCTATTAGAGAATTTTCCAGTTAGAATTAACACCTTTCTGTTATTCTTAAACAGCCATATTTAAGACAAACATGGCTACATTGTATTTTAGTCATAAGTTTGTAAATACTAAAATAAATGAATACAACAACAATTGAAATCATCATAACAGCAAGTAATATATAGAATTCATTGTTTAAATTTGAATAAATTAGACTGAAGTTCAGATATATTGATGCTGACCTACCCCCCCCACCAAAAAAAAAAAAGGCCATAGAAAAAATTACAGCAAAAGGCGGCGATTGATTGGAAGATCAAAATGAGATACAAAAAACTGCTACAACCAGAAGCATTGAGTATAAAAACCATAGATCCCATCACTATGGCATAGAATATCAAATCTCAAAGCTAATTATTTAAATGAACTCTTGACTTCTTACAGGGTGCCAAGCTCAAATACTCCCCCCCCCCCCCCAACCCCAAAAAAGATCAAATATTCTTCCTCTCCCACCTCCCAAGAAAAATAAAATAAAATTCAAAACCTTAGCTGCAGGTTCTCGTCTAGGCTTGCAGCTTCAAGAACATAAATTGCAGAAATTTTTACTTATTTTAATGAAGAGTCCCTCCCTCTACTGAGAGATGACAAATACATATAGACAATTGACTACATGATACCATGCACAATATAGCAGTAGCTAAATTTAATATAAATGAATGGCTACATGATACCCACAGAAACAGTTATTTCATGTTGTCGGCGATAGGACTCTGCAGATGAACCACTCCCCGTATCTGAAGACCCATGCCCTCTGCTTGATGACTTTGCAGCCTGTGCACTAGGCCCATTCAGGACTTGATGTGAATATACACTGCTACCTTTTGAAATCTGCTATAGAAAATGAAAAAAAAAAAAAGGCAATATTCCTTATATTCAACAAATAAAGAGAAAACACAATACATTGCAAGATGGAATATTTATTAACAAAGAGGGGAGAGGTTTTGTGCACGATCGTGCATGGTGCACGACCATGCACAATCATCAGATGGGGATAAAAGGGTGCAGCGTAGACCCTTATCCCTCATGCAACGGTTGTGTGCAGGGCCATGCATGTACAAAACCTTTTGCCAAACAAATAAGAATAAAATAATTACATTTTAGTTAGTATTTGATATTATCTTTGATGAATATACAAAAATGCTACCAATGAGCTCAATACAGCACAAATTGAATTAGCAGTCAAAAGAATACCTGATGATCCCTTGATCTAGGAGATGTTGCAAGTTTTGACCCACCAATAGCATTTCCATGGTATTGCAGATCTTCTTCACTGCCACTATTATTATGTTGTCCTTGAGAAGATTGCTGAGTCTGGACTGAGGAACTTATAGGGGTCATAGAAGGCTTCTGAGGCACATGCGGGCTGGCATGTGAAGAAGCAACTGGCCTTTCATACTGTGTGACATTGGTCTCTGGATTCCAAAAGTAAAGATACCCAGTGCTACCATCAACAAGACCTCTCCATGGCTTCGGAAGCGTAGGGTCCACCGGTGCATAACGTGGACCACTGGACGGAGCTGTTGCAGATGCAGTTGCAGTCGCAGCCATTGCCAACAATACGATTTGAAAATTACGGAAATACCTAAACAAGCTCTCTCTGAACAAAAGAAATGTTCAGACACCCACTCAATGACCAATTTTACAGAATTTTACAGATAAATAGTCGCACAAAACGATTTAAAAACAAGGAATAAAGCCATCATTTTCACAGGATGGAAATTGCAACTGTTTAAGAAAGACAAAAGCTATCCACAAAACCCCAAACTTTAAGACCATGTTATCAAGGGGAGAGAATGCCAAGTAATAACCAAAGGCCAAAGGTATAACAAAACGAAGACACCAATCGCTACCAGAATAGCTCAGAATTTTTTTATTTTTTAATGGCATATTCTATAAAAGCTTTAGCGAATAAACCATGCAACAAGTGCAATAAAAATAAGGGAAGAAAGGGAGGGAAATCATCCAACCACGTCATACATTAGCAGAACTAAAATGTACACATTTCCAAATCTGCGACCAGGAATTTCCAGAAACAAGATGCCAACAAGAAGACGGAACTGTAGTCCACATAGTAACCCTAAATTATGTAAGAAATTCAGAATGTAAGGTCTAATCATTGAGCCATTTTAATAAATCCCAACGCATAAGAAGATCGGAGTTCCAAAACCCATAAATAACCAATGATAACAACATAAATGATAACAAGAATGGAAATAAAAAAGATGACACTGAACCATATCTAGTGAACTTAAGCTACATTGCTCCAAGTGAACTTGATTTGTTGGCTCCTAGGGTTACGAGAATCAACTAAACATCTCCCTGGTTCTGCAGAGAAATGGCATACCTTCCGTTCTTTCCGATGCAGAACCGTCAGCTTAAGGAATGACAGAGAAGTCCCTCTTTCTCTCTCTCTCTCTTTCTCTCCACCCTTTCCCAAACAGCAGAGCCGCAACGTTCCAGAAAAGTGCGAAACGTCGAATGTTTCCAAGATAATGGCGTCAAGTATATATAGAGGTTGGGGGCCTTTGAGGGATCCAGGTGGGGAAAGGAAGATAGGTTAAATATTTAACCCGATATTATTTTAGTTACACAGTTCACAATTAACTGTGGTTAAATAACCCGACGAACTACCAAAATATCGTCGTTTTCTGTTTTTTTTTTTTTTTTTTTCCAATGATACCAATCCAACAGTGTCTATTTTTTTTCGGTTTTATTGATGGGAAAAAGTACGCAAGGAACGTCCAAACTGTGAAAGATGGGAAAAACCTGCGCTGCTCCCTTTTTTCAGGGATTCAACTTTTCTGTAAGCGTCCATCGCCCACGTAGGTCCATAGGCCCACGTTGGTCCATAGATACCTGGGTGAGCGCCATTTTTAAAAGTGAAGATCTAATACTTTGAGGCATGATGAACAAGGCATCGAAAACCATTGTATCTTTGTTTGGACACATGGTGCTCGCTTAAGTAATTATGGGCAAAACCTGGGCAATGGACGCTCAAGAGAGGAGTCGGATCCCTTTTTTTAGTGAAAGTTGGATCCACCTATATGGTGGTCCAGAGGGGAAATGGACACCCAACCGCCCACTGGCCCAAAAGGGTAGAGTAAAAGGGACTAATGGTGCATGTCATTGCAATTACAAGAGGAATTGATCATCCATGTGTGCACATTGCCCCCTTGACTCATCCTGAATATACTCTCATGCAGCCTTCCATTGGTCTACTGGTCTGATGTTTTATACACCAGACCATTCATATATCGACACAAATCAAATCCAAATTGGTAAGTTTGTTTGATCAATTTTGACTTGGTCTGATCGATTTTGATCTGATATTGATTTTTTTAATGGTCATTCATAAACAAGAGAAAAAATATTAAAATATATTGATTTTTATTGGGTTATTCGGTATAGATTACTTTGGATCTTCTAAGGGTGTTAATTTCAAACTGAAATTGTTTACAAAATTGATCTAAACATGTTGACTAAACATATTCGACCAAAAAAACTTCTCCATAAGGGCAAAAATCTAGTAACTTTTTTTGAAGAAACAATTTAGAACTTGACCCCTTTAAATTGCCTTTTGAATCATTCATAAAAATTCTTCAAGATAAGGGTACTAAACAAAATTTCTAAAATAATTTGAAGATGACATCATCATGTCATTGTCATAGACATTTTTCAAGCACACATATAAAATTACACTATTAACCTAATCGAGAAAAAAAAATTGTAATACTAAAATGGTAACAAAGTAAGTTTATAACTTATTAACACCTTCAGGTATGAGGGGTGTCAATAAGAAAATCCCTTATAGAAACAACAGTAAATCTTTTACCTAATTGGAGTCCTGTAGTGTCCTCCCAATGCAGTAGGGGATTGTAAAACTTAAATTGGTCAACATCTTAAAGTTCAACAATGAAATTATTAAATTTTAAGGAATCATAACATTTGGAACTTCAGAGAACATTACATCATAAAATGACATCAAACAGCTTCTCACTGATACAACAACAATAACAACATCCAAAACCTTATCACAACTTAATGGGGTCAGCTACATGGAGATTCCAAGCAAGGAAGAGCGTGAGTATCCACACAAAAAGATTGACGGTTATGACTAATTATAATAAGTGTTGAATGTAATCTGATGCACCACAACAAATTAGCCACAAGCTTATGACGACATAATTTTATTTTCCTTCTTTTTAATTATGAATAGCAAAAACAGTTCCATATACTCTTCAAACATATAAACTAACTTAAAGAAATGGAAGATTAAAGATCATAAGAATTGTTGTCCGAAAGCAGTCGAAGGATCCTTCCAATTGACGATTTCAGAATGGTGGGGGAAATCATATGGCATTGCCGAGGCACAGAAGGATGCTTCATTGAACACTCTTACCACTTCTTGGTGGACAACTGCATTCCCCTCTTCTGTTAGGTGCAACCCATCACTGAAGGGAGATAAAATAGAAAATAAAAACAGATTGACAGTTAGAAATCTCTCTGTGATGGAAAAATAAAACATCAAGTACACTGACTTTAATACCTATATAAAAGATAAAAACTACAATAAGGTTAAGTGAATTATGATAAAAGAACTTAAAAAGTGTGGAAATTGAGTTTTAACATCTGTTATCTCCCAAATTCTAAAGATCTCCCACCCCCCCCCCCCCCAAAAAAATAAAAAATAAAGAAGAGACCTAGATTGTAGATACACCTCAATTCATTTTACCCTCCTCTTTTATCTGCATATTTCTCGACAGGACATAGAGCTACCTGCTCAAGCAAAAGGGTAATTCTTCAAAATATCTGTTCCTTGATCTCATACAATGGAAGGCGCAGTATGAGAGAAGGTACAAATTTTTAGTGTGTCAAGAGCCTAAAGAAGGGAATGCCAAAAGTTGCTTTTGCCAAGTCCCTATTAGAAACATATTAGTCCTTTCTTCCCCAGTCTAGAGAAGGTTACATAGCTAATTGTTTTATATTTATGGAGTTTTTGGTTAGAAGTTGGAAGTAAGTACTACTGAATCCATTGCAGTGCATCCCCAACCATTATCAAATCACATAAAAAATGACAATGTTTAAACTGAGGAGGAACCACATACAATTAAACTAATTTATTTTTCGCACTTATCATACAAACTAGACTTTGACCAATATACCAGGTTGGAAAATGAGCACCTTTCAGTCACTACAGTTTCTACAAACCCATGTTAAGCACTTAAAGAAGGCCCAATGACACTGCATTTTGTTAATGATACATGCTTTTTTTTCTTCTGATACTTGCATGCCCATCTAGTTTAATCGACCATCAAGTTGCACAAATTTAGCACAACAAGTGTGAGGTGCAGTGACCGCAAAAGCGAATGTCACTATCAGTCCTTTTACATTCCACTCATGGAACTGCAGGACAGATCAACTATTCACACAACATGGGAAGCAATGGATTTATGGGCCTGACCTACCCATCACCAGACCAAAATAAATCCAGAGCTTGCAAGAGACTCGATTTATTGGGCTGGTCTTTAGCCACAAAACCCTATACCAGAACTGGACCAGACTTCTTACCAGAGTTTTCTGTGCCAAGACAATGTTACTCAGGCCCAGTCTGTGCCATGAAGGCCAGGCCTGGGCTGTTGACAGCCCCACCATCAACCTCATAAATGAAAGAACAGCTTTCAAATTCACTAACCTTAGAATTTTTTTTCGCCACTCCTCTGTTTCCTGCATCCTGGACCATAAATCAATAGAAGGAAGACCAAGTTCCCTAGCCAATTCCACGCATTGCTTTGCATAAACTCCTGCCATTTCATTTGTCCTTTCTGGCACTTCAACTGCTTTTTCACCATACACAGATCTATAAAACAACCAATGAAATATTATTAAAGCATGAAACAGGATAAAGTATTGGAGAAATCGAGGAGCTTTTAATTTGCTTCATATGCTACCCACTTACAAATTCTCAGCAGATCCACTTTATGGTTTTTTGAATGTTCAGTTTGGTCTCTCCATGAAATGAGTACAAGAACTTATGAAAAAGCATTTTGGATGAGGGGTCAACCTCCAGAAGGTATGTAAAGTAAATGGTTCAATTCAGTCACATAGAAACGGAACACATAATCAAAAAAATAGAAAGGTCCCTAAATTCTTAAAATTTGCTTTCACATTAAACAGAAAATACCTGATGGGACTCAAAGTTAAAGACCAAAGAACCAACCCATCCACCATCTATGTGGTCAATGAACTGATTGATCTTGAAATTCACAAGGTCAATTGTCTTTCTTCCCTTGCATATAGAGGCTTTAGCAAATTGTTGAAGATAGCAAAAGGAAAGATGGCACGAGCTTCCTATGTACATCAATTTCTATAAACACTAGGCGTGGTTGAAGAGTAGCCCACACATTGGTATGCCTAAGAAAATAAAATACCCAAGCCCCAACCATTATGTGCCTCTTTGACGGGCATAATACAGTAATGAGGGTGTCCAGATTTTGAAGAGTAAGATTCTTGTCCAAGTGCATTCTCCAGCTAGGAAGGAGTTTATTCATGTGTGGAGGGAAGCAAATCAACGGATCTTAGGTCTTGTAAGAGGTGATAGGGATCATGAAGTTTATTATAGAATGTAAGGAGTCCCTCCCTGGAACCCTATCTTGCTGTTCGATTCCATTTGTTGATGGGGGGCTGTTCCCCATGGGTGTTTGTGAGGCCCAGTCCTTTCTTTAGGCATGTCTAATAGGGGATTCTAGGGCTGCCATTTTTTCTGTAAATTCTTTCTCTTCTCTCTTCTTTTCAATACATACTACTTACCCTAAAAAAAAAAATTGAACAAGGCAGAAAGATTAAAAAAGCATACGCACGAAGTTTGCTATAATGTAGGAAAATACTAAGTAGAATAAATGAAAAACAAGTCGGGGAGCAGAAACAGAATTGCAAAAACCCTTCAACGAAAGAAAGGAGAAACAAAACCCATTTACACAAACTAAATGTTTAAGACAATGAATAATAATAGAAAAAATGTTAATGATTAAAGAAAAGAAACAAGGGAAAAAAGAGTAGCATGAACATAATGAAATCCAAATAAGGAAAAAAAAAACAATTGAGAAAAACCTCTGATTTGATTATGTATTTTCATTAAAGTAATTTGGGCTCAAGTTCACAGTTCCTATAAGAGCACTAAAAAGCTTATGGACATGATTTTGGAGGCAGAGAAATATAAAACCTTGCATATTCCAAGCGACCTTCTTCATCCACTGGGGGTGGCGTGATAAGCACAACCAGCATGGTGGGGGAGCATTTCTGCCAGACAAACATCACATGAGAAAAACCTTCCCAAACACTTAAATCAGTTTCACTATGAACTATAAATAAGAATGAATATATCTGGTCCCATCATGCTAGGAGTAGACACGATGAAAAGATGTTACAGGCTTGGAATTCCAGAATCGAAGACCCAGTATGGGTTACATGTAGAGCCCTGTTGGAACCTGCAAAAATAAGGCCCCCAGCTGTGGGCTGCAACAATGGAACCACAAAGATCTATAAAAAACTGAAAACTTGTCCAGCAAAAATCTATATCAGTTTTATAATTTATTTGGCTGATGATTGTTAAGAATTCTTGTTTTTATATGAAACTGGATTTTCTTGTAAGCTCTATAAATGCTCATTGTAGAACATGACCTCAGTGGGGGTTACTGAAACTTCCTCAGAATTGCATCATTTGGACTGTAACTAAAGGCCTGACAATGGCATCAGTTGAACAGTGAAATATCAATATATCAATACAATGACTATCCAGGATAAGAAAATGTTTGGACATGAGGGAATGTTATCTACATTCTGATGCTAGAACAAAAGAAGGTAATTATTTGCAATTTTGACATAAATTCTGGTCCTGCTCAAACGTGAAACAAGAATCATGAATCACAATTAGAAAATGGGCTACAAAGAAATTAGGTTTTCAGATGCTAATTAAGCTCATTTTGAACCTTCAAATGTTGAACTATCTTTCTGAGGTTCTCCTTGTATTCTTCAACAGACACATGTTGACGTTCACTATTCCTACCCAAAAGTGCTGCATCATTAGCACCAAAGAAAATAGTGGTGGCAACAGGAGGGTTTGTGCATTCCTGAAAAATAAGATATAAAACAAACTTCTTTAAAAACTTTGAGAATGAACTGATAATGCAAGAAATATGCAGGTTTTAGCCTTTTTTTATAAAGTACTTGAATAGCAGTGAAACATTTTACTGCAGATAATGCTCCCTGCACAAAGTATTGCTATCTAAATGTACTTCATAAAATGAATCCAACAACACCATTCTTATCCCTCAAACATGACCGAAAACATAATTCAATTGAAGAGCCAGCTTCTTGGCATGATCTATTGAATTCATTAATTTCCATGAACTCTCCACAAGCCTTTCAACTTTCTAATTATCATTAGAAATCACTTCCATACTAAAGGACTAAGATAGGAGGAGGAAAAAGTAGCACCAAGGTGTAGTGTTAAAGGATGATTTCAGCTGGTGGACATGTCTATACAATTACTGGACAGGCCTAGGATAAAATGTAAGCGGTTATGACTACTGTGAGACTATTACTAGTGTTTAACTTATTCACTATTCCAGCCACTAATGTATATTTCAAAATTTTGGTTTCCTTATCCCCAATAAATTTCTTGTACATCACCTATAGTTGCAATTATTTGATTAAATAATTTTATGGAAAAATATTCAATTTTCTACTTGTAAAAGAAAAGGTTAGGAAATCTCTAATTGTTAATAAGAATAGTTAGAGAATGAGATTAGAATGTGAATGATGGAAACTCCAGAGTTTAGTGACTGATTAGGAATTGGCTTTGGAGCACAATGCCACAAATGATAACAAAAGGGCATCTTACATCATCCTCTAATATCAAGATGATATCAAACAATAGATACAAAATAAAACGACAAAGTGTCAAGAAAGTATAAATTACTTGTGATTTCTGAATGGTAGTATTAAGTCGGTTTCCCCCATTTATTATAATTTCATTAATTGCCTTTTAAGCAGTATTCACTTCCAGGGACAGACAAATTTCCAAGCGTCGCCTCAAGTTTTCTTCATTTTAATTTCACTGTAATTTCTCTTTTGTTGCTGATCTGTGCACCAGAGTTCTCAATATTTTCAATGAACTGTTGGCTGATGTGGCCCAATTCCCACATCAGCATAAGTTTAGTTTCCAGAACATAGTGGCAGTTACCTATCATGCTAGGTAACCCCTTTGATGGTAGAGAGTTACAAAGAAATAAGAATGAGAAGGGTTTTGGCTTGACTATAAATTACAGAAAATTCCATCTTTTGGCTGTAACTGTGGGAGAGACACAAGCCGGAGAACAACCCATCAGAGAGTGCAGTATTGGCGATTGTCATAGACAGGAGAGATACAATGGATACGCTGCAACTCACCGGAGAAGAGCAAATCAGCAAAGTTGACTGGATATGATATGAGGAGGAATGATGGGGCCTAATGGAGGTACGTAAATCTCCATTGAATTTAGTTTTATATAACACGAAGATGATCTTCGGCAATTTATTCCAAAACTTTTGATGATAGATGTAATTTTATAAATTAACAAACAAATAAAACAAAATCCAGCAATCAGGAGGAACCCCGCTTGTCAATTTGAAGCCATAACAATGAGAAAAAGTTATCCCAATTTGAAGCATAAAAATGACAGAAAATTATCCCATTCGATGGTACTCATCAATTTAAGGTATTAAACAGCAAGAACTAGAAAACAGGAGTTACTACTGGAAGAAATAAGCCAAGAGACAAATGCTTATCCACTGAAAGAGAAAATGGTGGGGTTGGGAAAGTGAGATAGAAGAGATTACAAGTGGGAAAAGGCGATGTAAAAGGAACAGAGCCAATCTAGTTGTGTATCCACCATATCCACGAACGACTACATCAGCCTGCAGAATCAGGGGCGAAAAACAAGATTAAACATTTCCAAAAGTTAGCAATGGCGGAGCCGCGCAGGGGTGGGATAGATAGACAGAATACCGCACCTTTCGAGAGTAGGTGTCGGCAAGAGCTGCTCCCCAACCACCTCGTCTGAAAGATTGCTCTGTGATTGAATCTCCAAACAACACTATCTGAGGCCTCATTCTACAAATCTAAATTCCGTGCGTCTGTGCCTGCGACTGCGAGTGCGAGCGCGAGAGCGAGAGAGAGAGAGAGAGAGAGCCGCTCCACAAAGTGTGGAATTGGTCGTTGATATGGCACCGTCAGCGGAAGGGAACTGCGGGTGATGCACGCATCAATATTAGTCTTTGACAACGACGAGTCGACCGCACGATAGGTATAGATCCTCTTCACGTACGTTCACCTGAACGTCGCTGTCTTAGTGTCCGTTTTATTTCCATAAATACGCCTCCTCTCCCATTTGATGGCAATGGGCGTACGTTCAGGTGAACGTACGTGCAGACATAATAACATTCTACTACAAGTGCCAATTTCCAACTGTATAAAATCAAATACGGGCTCTTCTTTTTAACCCCCTTTTTTAATATTCAATTTCAAACGACCTTCTTCTTCGCAGAACACAACCGCCCCTGATCTTCCTCCCCCACCCCCTACTCCCCCTGGACGGCGCAGCCGCCGTGGGAATTCATCCACTCAAATCTCAACATTTTTAAATTTCAAAACCCTAATTATAAACATAATTTTAAAATCTAACCATTGCAGAACTCGTATTTCAGCATCAAACAGTCAATTAAGGACTTCATTTAAACAAAAATAAAAATCAATCAAAGCAGCACCTTTTGAAGAAGGCCGAATCCACCACCCTCCCCGAATTTGTGATCGGAGTGAATCTCTGGTTGCTGCAACTAGGGTTTCTGGAGAGAATTACTTATTTTTATAAGGTATTTCCTTGTGAGCGTACTCTTGAATAGGTAGGGGTCGCGAAGTATGTTGGGGAGGAAGAACAGAGTGGAGAGGGGCGAGGTTGGGGGGGATTGGGAATGGGTGAGGTACTGAGGTATAAACCGTCTGAGCGCGTAATAGGTTTGTGGAGGACACGCGTCGATTAAAGAGCGCACAAGAAGAAACTTCTTGCTCCCCGTACGAGGAGCTGAACCGGACTCGTTCCATTTTGTATTGAAGGATCGTATTGGACGGCGTGATACCGTTCCTCTTGAGGATATCAATTTAAGAGCGGAATCAGAAACCGGACCTGAACCGGCCCACTACGAATCGGAATTGTCTCAACCATCTTCACCATTTAAACCATAAATTGAACCGTTTGGTCTAGGTTAGATAATACTAGCAATTATTGAGTTTAATGTAGTTGTGGATCAAACTTAGGGTCTACAACAGTATGTGATATTGTGATCTAAATCAACAAATAAAAAATAAAAGTCTCAATGAGATTCCCATGACTTGAGCAAAAACACCGAGTCAATAAAAATTCAGATTGACTGAACTTGGTTTAGCATTTCTTAAATCTGATCGCGTATTCATGATTCCTCTCTAGGTTTCTTATTTTTTTTACTTGACTCAAATGACATGCTTGAGTCAAAACCTGGTTTTTAAAATCATTTTGCTTCTTTCATCTGCCTTTCTCATAACCTGACAAAGCCTACAAGTGTATTTATTTTTACGGATATTCATGTAAAGAAATTGACTCAACATAACAAAGCAAGTCTTCCCAGCGATACCATATCTGAGTCAGGTTTTCAAGCTAGAAGCTATTGAACATGGCAATATATCATCAACTAAACAAACCAAAGGGAAGTGGATAGAGTAAGCAGTTGTCAAGGTATTGTGGAAAAAAAAAAAATACATACCCAGTGCATGAGGCTCCTACATGTGTGAGGTTGGGGAGGCAAGAACTACATGCAGCCTTACTTCGAGAATATCGAGAGGCTGTTTCAACTGCTTAACCACCAGTTATGTCAAGGTATTATGATTAGGTAGTTATCATATGCTCGTAATAATTAAAAGCATGTTACAAACACAGACATGCAAGACTAAAAAACGAGAGATATCCCCAGGCTATTGCACAGCACAAAAGATCCAGCCCTCACCATGATCTAGCAGAAAGGACTTATTGGCTTCCATTATTATAAGACTTAACCTTGATGTAACCTCGTCCGGGTCCCACACCTATAGTTATAGGCTTATAGCCTTATAGCCTTATAGCCTTATGGTAAAGATTAAACCCCAATAAGAGAGTGCTTGTGGGGAAAGCAAAAGAACAGAAACAGATAGAAGGGACAGGGAAAAGCCTGTCTCCCTTCTATGCTGCACAGGTATTATTTATGGAGGATTGAAGAACCCACATTTGATAAGTACAAAGGCATATCCTAGGCCAAAGTGAATCCCATTGGAGGTCCTAACACTAGGTCTACTGTAGTGTAGTCTTCAGGACAATGAGGAAAAAGAAACTAAAGGTGATGAGAACACAACAGATACAGATAAGCTGATCCTCAATGGTGGATCACTGACTCAGAAACCTCATGTTCACTTGCAAAGCAAAAGCAAAGACAAGGAGGGTGGTCTTTTCCTGTCATCCAATCTTGAAGCAAGTACATTCAAACAATTTAATCATGATGTGTTCGATACTACAAGACATACTTAAGTTTCATACTAATATACAATGTCTGAGAATACCCTCAAACATCTTCCAACCAAGTACAAGTGCAGATATGGGTATCTCCAAGTCCATGAGTGCCATCATAAATAAATAAGAAAGCATATTTTGGATTCATGGCAATTGTAGGCAAGCTTAGCACCTCCTGGGGCAAGGGACCTTACATGCTAAACATATGGTCCCTACTATTTCCTGACATATCACCTTACAAGCTTACATGCAAGTAGTATTTTGTATGTTAGCATGTTTTTGAGACGATTTTCAGTACTCAAGCTCAGCTTACAAGAATTCGTGCAATGGATGTAACAAACTTGGCTTACAAGAGTCAATGTAATGAATGTCAGTTCTGCGATGGTGTCAATTAGTGTATTTTACGCCAGACCTATGATGTTTTTCATTCAGTAAGCAGCCTCTCCGCAAAGCAGGGGTAAGGCTGCGTATATGATGGCCCTCCCCAGACCTTGCAGTAGTGGGAGCCTCGTGCACTTGGTATGTCCTTTTTACCTGTAATGTTTGTCATGTTAATCAGATTATGTTCATTTGGAGTGCTTTACAAAAATGTGCAAAATTCTGTTAATCTTTATTTTCAAAAGAAATCGTAGGATTCTGGTTTTATCTCAATTTCAAAACTTCATTCCAACTCGAAAGTTTTTCTGATCTACTTTGGGGGTGGAAAAAATGTTTCCCTCATGCACAGAATCATCAGTCCATTTCCTCGAGCAATATCAGTCAGGCAAGGTCCAAAGCCAGGTCGTTTAGAGTAATCATTTTTGTACCATAGAGTTCGTGTAAGAACAAATCATTGATAAGGTGAATTTCATCATAATTCTTATTCTTATTATTTCTCAAGGTCAAGACTATGAAGACAGATCATGCAATGGATCTAGAAAAGAAAATCTAGTTCCAAGGGAGAAATAGAATATTTTTTCACTAAACATGTGAGAAATAATGACATCTTATAATCATTATGTTCTGCTGCCAGCCCAATGGGAGATACAAGATAGAGTGATGCTACCATGGACAATCCAAACTGAGTCACAGGTTAGAAACAGCACAACCTAAAAGAAACTACTAAAGTTACATAAACTGGACACAGACCTTCTCAAGTACCCTTAACAACTTTCTTACACAGCTAGCTAACTAATTATCGAGCTTTTACTTAGATGTTGGCCCATGAGAATGTTGTCCAAGCATAGACAGCCGAGGACTGGGAGTTTGCCTTGCTTCAGGCACCTTCCCCCTGAATTGTGGATTTTGCTCCACCCTTAGCTCACCAACTTGTGGGCTGTATGCCTTCTGTGACACCCTAGGACTGTACAGGGGCTTAATATCATCTTGTGAGGTTCGGGTTGAACTTGTTACTTTTGGACTGTATGTGTGGCGAATCTCACCGCGGCTTCTTGTGATAATATCATCAAGAATTTCTCCACTGTCTGTACAAACATTTCTTGCTTGAGGATCTTGTTCCTACCAAGTGAAGACAGATTATTGAATCAGTGAAAAAGCATTAGGACATGATCTTGGTGGAAGGGTCATGCTAGCTACTTACACCAAATGAGAGGTTGTATGTTATAGCTGGGGCTTCTTCATATTCTGCAGCATCCAAGTCTTGAAGATGGGCCCCTTTGAAAAATTTGGGAAGTACATATTGCCTCACTGGGACTAGAAGCATGATCAATAGTGGGAAAAGGACCCCAGCAATTGGAATCCAAGTTAAGCCAAAACATAAAAGCAAGTAAACCGCCTGGAAAATGGTAAAGGTTGCAATGGCTTTAAATGGAACCGTCTCAACAAATGTTGCATGATACTCCGACACCCTGAGAAGTTTGATATAGGCATTACTGAATGTATGAATGAAAACTTACTGGTGAGAGTTTGAGATAAATTAGAAGTTACAATCAAGGAGATGAAAGCGTAAATCATGGAAACGTAGAGGACCATCCATTGGAAAGAGCATTGCCTAAGAAATCTATGAATGAAAACTTACTTGTATCTTCGACTAGGAGCAGTGAAAAGTAACAATATCCTCTCCCAAAATTGATTTCCCGGCAAGCTTTCAATTGCCATAAAAGCAAAGTAGCCCCAAAGAACTGAAGTTGGGATCTTCTTGATGAGAGGCATTGCAGCAATGCAACTTCCAACCATCAAGGCTTGAAGCAAATTGCTAAGACGCTGTTCTTTGACTTCAATGGGTAAAAGATCATCAATATCTTTCTCCAAGTCAAACACAGATTCGTCAACTGGGGCATCAATGTTGCCACTGCTTGAAGCCAGTTGTATTGTGGACTCTTTTAACTCTTTCAGCCCCTGTTCACAGCACAACCATCAAGAAAACCATTCATGGTGAAAGAGGGGAAGGGGAAGGTAGAAAATAAAAACAACTGTTGAATATGTGTTGAAACATCAGGTATGTTCAATTACCAGGCCAGGTGGAGTTTGAAAGACTAATGGAGTTTGCATTTGATTATACGCTTCTTGCATGCTCCCATACAACTGACCCAAACTCGAATTCTTACGAATACTTTTCCAAGCAGTTGTTGTAAGCTTATTGCACAAAAGCTGTATAAAAATTCCACATAAATTCCAATGGTACCAAAGAAAGAACAAAGTGACAAGGGAAAAAAAAAAGAGAGAAGTATTTGTATCCATAGAGGCCTGAGGCACTCGAAAGAAAATGAATACTGAAAAAACAGGATGAAGTCCTATTGGATAGCCTATGGCACAGCAATTGTGTAGTCAAGGTAACTATTAGGTGCGCCCATCTGGGGCATCTCACATGCCTAAATCTGATTTGACCAGATGATCCAACCTATCAGATTTATTACCTTATAACGGAGAGTGCAGCAGAGCTTGTCAATAAAATTGAAGTTTAAAATCATTCATCCAAGGATAAATCTCTATCTTAAAAGCATAAGGAAGGAACATAATCTCCAATCCAATCCCCAGCAAAGAAACAAACCCTTCTGCATGACTCATATGTGCACCACAAGGAGGGCACATCATCTTCTTCCAATACACTATCCCCCTAAAAGAATAGGGATCCTTCATATGCAAAGTTTCACAGTTTGAAAAACTCTGCAAGTACAACCAGAGGATTCCACCCCTCACACCAACAGTAGATTTGGATAATAACCCAAAAAATACATAAGGAAACCATATCCATAAAGAACACACACCTGCTAAGTAAATTTACAACAATATTTAGTTTGATTTCTCAGAAATTTCTATGGTCTTGCATGTAGGACTTATTTTACCTGATGCTTCAGGGTAGCCAAACTTTTTGTGTGCATTGGAGATTGTGGAATAACACCATTAGAAGGAGGGATGCCAATTAGACCGCATACTATGACCTACCCAAAAAGAACGAGAAAAATCAAAAGAAAAGCTCCACTAAACGCATGGAAACAAGGATCACAAGCTCCAGAATGAAACAAAATTTGAGATTCAATCCCAATGGCTTACCAAGAAACCCAAAAGAAGGAGGTCATAATGGTATGAAGGTGGCTTCTTAAGATTAAACTCCTTCTGTTGGGCAAGTTGAGATGCAACACTGTGATCAAAGTAATAAAGCACAGCAATCATGGTAGCAGGTATGAATGCTCCAGCAATATATAATGGCGGCACATTCAACATATCCTGCTCATCAAACATATATGAGTTTCTAATAAAAAAAGAAAAAGGAGGCAGCGTAAGAAGAGAGAGGAATTCAAGGTAATAGGTTCCTAGCAAATAGTTTACCCAGATGCAGAAGAACTGAATCAACAATGATGAGATGCAGAAAATTAAATTCCAATAAAAATGTTCCTTTTGACAAGCCACAAAGGTATTCAAAAAGCTCATTTCCAAGGCAGAGCTAAGTGGTAACTGGTAACTGCGATCCATGGGTCCAAAACAGAAAGGAAGATGAAACTGCTATAATTTGATAAAAAAGCAAATACCTTGATAACTGTCCAATTTGAGTAAGCACCCGGAGACCATGGATTCGGGCTGAAAAGGCGCCTTGGGATCCCTTTTGGAACATCTTTAACTGGTATATAAGATACAGCAGTCCATGCAAGAACCATTAGTGGGACTCCATAATCAGCGATGAATCCCCTTAGACAACCTACAATTACAACCATGCAAGTTATACATCTTGAACAGAGGGCAGAAAAAGCAAGCATATATTTTCTAATATAAAATATAAAACAAGTACTGCCTATTTTCTAAGGATTATCGGAAGGATGGATATAGAAAATCAATATTCATTATCCAAAGGAAAGAACATAATTCCTAAGAAGCCAGTTCAGATTCTTCTATTTAGTAGGCACTATAAAATTGAAGACTGAATCCCTGTTGCAACAAAAACTTACTTGACCTTATAATATTTATATATGTATATTGCCTCTTTAGCACATCGGAATTAAATATTTATACCAGTCCCATAACGCCATGATCTAGCTTTGCGGCTCCTTATTGCAGTTAGAAGAAGGCCAAAGGAGAGAACCAAAGCAAACATTCCATTGCTGAAACGCCATGGTGGTAACAGTGCAGTCTGATTAGGTTTTTCCCTCTGCGGTATGCCAAACTCCTCCACAACACCCTGTTAGATAAAATACATGAATTTTTTATTACTGAACAGAGTATATGATGATGGGCGTCCAATTTGAAGAAAAAAAAATGGTAAGATCCTATGACTGAAAAACTCCTCATTTTTAATGATTTATATTTCACATGTAAACTGGTTTTGGACCTCTAAACGTGCTAAAATCTTCCCACAAATCAACACATATCTGTATAAAACTATGTTACACAAGACATATACCAAAATACAACATCTAGATCAGTAGAAACAGAAGTATATAAATCAACAGGATATAAAAGTAATAACAATAATATATGTCTTCCCTAATTGGATCCAATTCTACAATAGTCCTGACTAAATCTTGCTTAAAATTTGGCTACCTTCTAACAGTCACTAAGAAAAATAATAAAGCATCCTTACCCGAATAGCCTGCTGCATAAAGAGCATTGCTATAAGCAAACCAAAAAGTTCACCCGCAATACGTGTAAACCTATTTATAATAGAGCATGCACCCAGAATTGCCAGCAAGAACAGCAAGGCTGAAGTCCACACACAAACCCTGTAAACAGATCAGCTTTGGGAATTCAGTATCCACTAGAAGAGTTATGTAAACATGTAGCACTGGGCTATCAATGTGGAGATCGAAAGCAATCAAGGTGTACCATCCTGTCCAGGCCAAAAAGAGCTTCTGACCCAGATCTTGTCTGTCCTTAGCAAAGTCAAACATGAATGTGTACATCAGAACTGTTGGCTCAGCAACCCCAAGAATAAGCAGTGGCTGTCCTCCAATGATTGAGTGAATGATGCCACATAATGCTGTAGATGCAAGAGTCTGCACTGCAGTTAAAGTTCCATCTGCAAAAACAATTACTGGAATTGTTAAATCCTCCATCCAATTAGCAAAGAAAGCAAATAATTGTTGTATTAGATTGTCCTACTTGTAGTCCTCTCCAGTTGCTCCCCAAAAGATATTACAGGAATTGCTGAAGCAAAGAATACGTATGTAGTGGGAGCAAGGATCCTGGGTAATCGAAGGGATGTTAGAATTCTGTAGTTGCATCATAGAAATAATAAATCACAAACTAGTAATATTTGCAAGGCATCTTTTGTTCTTTTTTACTTTTAATTGAAACCTGGTCATACAATGACACCCTGTAATCTGTATGGGACTAAACGGGGAAAAAACACAGGTTTCCTTAAAACCAAGATGGATAGGGAGGACAGGAAAGTATTGATAATGCAAAAGTTTTATCCAGGAGCCAAAATTCGAGATCATAAGGAAGAACTTGACGTGGAAGAAATACAAACCTGCAACCCGAACTAAACCCACCAGTCCAATCTTGTTTGTAGCACAACAATCTTCCTTTAAGATCATTCTTGATTCCACGAAAGGGCACGAATGTTTCTTCCATGATAGTTTATCCGTGTTGTGACACAAAAGGATTATAGTCCTCTCTCTCTCTCTCTCACACACACACACAGAGGAAAAAAAAAGACTATAGATGATAATAGATATAATATATGCTAAACACACAATTTCAAGGGACTTGAGAGGCCATTGTGATACCTAAACTTGCATCCCCAAAGATAGCTGGTGACAAACTATGGGCAGGCAGAATGGAAACTCTTGATCATCATAGCATTTTGGATGAAAACAAAACTAAAGAAATATAACCTTGATTCATTTTGAATGTACATGTGGCCCGTGTTTTGGTCCATGACTACTAATCCTTCTTTGTATAAAGTGGAATGTTACATCTGAAAAATAATTAAAGAATGAACTTTGTTTTTTCTATATGAAGAACAAATGAATCAATTAGGAACTTATGCACATGAATCTAAGCTCAAACATGGATACATCCTCAATTTAACATAGATCAAAAAGCTGTATTGCTTACATTCTATTCGGTCTCAACAGAAAACAGTCACTAATGAACAGAGTTTACTAGGAGTAGCTACAGATAACAGTCAATAATGCACAAAGTCTACTAGGAGTAGCTACAGAGATGACTAACGAGATAAACAAACAATCTCCATTTGCAAGGAACTCAACTAGCGAGTGAGCACAAGACCCCTCATATCTACTCTCAAGTCTCACCCCTTATTTCCATAAGCAGCAAGGAACCTGCCCATCAAGGATAAACGCCAATCCAATATCCCGAAAGAGATAAAGATAGCACAAAACCCAGTAGATCAATTAACTTGGACTAGTTTTTACATGGTAGAACCGACAGAAATCCTCCTGAGACTTGATTTCAGGTCTATAAATTATATCATAGCCTAACTGATCAATTACATGGTTTGGCTTTCACATGTCAAAAACTAAATGAAATAGTCCTAAGTTTAGAAGAGAATTTCCTGGGACAGAGAACAGCAAAGACTAGCGCAGACCCATTTCTGCCAAACAATATTTAGCTCTGTTTAGGAAAAATTTAAAAAAGAAAGGGCATTACCCTGACAAGAACAAAAACCCTTAAAAACTAGAGATAGTGGACTCATAAACCACTTTTGACTCTAAACACAAGAGGGCTACAGATCAAACACGGAGTAATTAGCGAAAACCCATGACCATTGAGTGACTTGAGATGATTTAAGAGAGTTTAAATCAACAAATCGAACCCAATTTACATAATTGAAAAAGAAAATGCCTACAAGATTCAGTTACATGAACTTGGAAGAAAGAAAATCGAAGAAGAGGACTAGAGATGGACGTCAAGAAGAAGCTCAGAAGATGTTACATGTACGCAGAAGACAGAAAATCGTTGGGGTTTATATAGAAAAGAAGAAGGTAGATTCAGAAATTCTCAATTACGCAAACTCTGAAGTGGAGTATTTCGGAAATACGTAAGTGTGCGGTGATCGAAATGACAAAAAAATGATAGAGACTAACAGATGAAAGAGAACAAGAAAACAGTTGAGACTTGAGATTTGAGAGTGAAATTTTGCACTTTTGAGTAATTTACATTTATCTCAGAGATTATTGAAAACGAGAGAGGGGAGAAGGGGTTTAGAGAGAGAGAGAGAGAGAGAGGTAAGTGATGGACAGAATGGCGACAAAATGGCAAAAACAGAGGTGATGGACCCTAAATGCTTCAGCCATAGAAGCTGGAAAAAGAAAAAGACCAGGGTGGGCGTTGGGGGTGGGGGAGGGTGGATTTGAACACTTGAAGTGTCCAAACCACCCCTCTATGGTTCAATTTTTCCAGTAACGAAATAACAGAAGAAAGAGGAGTTCCTGATTCCCTGTAACTCCCAAACTCCAACGATCCAAGTGTCGTTGAGCAAAAAAAAAAAAAAAAAGAAAATTACTTGATTACTTACTTATGTTTCCCTTTACAAAATTACCTACCAAAAATTTCAGTTAACAAAAATACTCAAAATTAAGTTTTCCTCTACAAAATTACCCACTTAAAGTTTAAGTTAACAAAAATACCCAAAATTGAGTTTGGGTTTACAAAACTACCCACACAAAGTTTTAGTAATAAAAAAATACATGATTATGCATGGAAGATGAAAACTTACTATTTTGGGTAGTTTTGTAAATCCAAACCTGATTTTGGGTATTTTTGTTAACTGAAACTTTTGGTGGGTAGTTTGTAAACCCAAACCCAATTTTAGGTATTTTTGTTAACCAAAACTTTTTGTGGGTAATTTTATAAAGGGAAACCCAAAAGTGGGTAATCATGTAATTTTCCCAAAAAAAAATCCCCCGCCCTCGGTGTCATCTAGGGTTTCAAAATTGGTGAATCCCAATCGATTTAACTCAGAATCGGCACTAATCGATTTGACCGATTCACTTTCATTTATGACCGAGCTTGATCAAATTTCACCGATTTTTACCTATTTGAATCGAAAACTAGCAGTGTCTGATTCGGATGCTGATTCCAATTTTTAAAACCTTGGTGTGAAAATGTTGCTGCTATTGATACCTAGTTACCAACAGAGTCTCTCTCTCTCTCTCTCTCTCTCTCTCTCTCTCTCTCTCTCTCTCTCTCTCTCTCTCTCCCTCTTAAAATCGTCGGAATTGGACACTTGGAATTTTGGTTCACTCTCGACCTCAATTGACACCAATTCTCGGTTCTCATACGATGTTGATTCACACACATAGTATCGCATGAAAATGATTTTCGTACGAGAATCTCATCCACAAATGAGATAGGTTAGGTTCGATTTAATACTAACATTAATTATGTTTTGTTTTTAGAGAAAAAAGAGCTAAGTTTCAAAGTGGAAAAATATACATAGTAGGAGGAAAACACTTGGCTAAAGCTTCTAAATGCTTCAAACCAAACACCTAATTGAAATTATAGACTTCTATAATTTTTATTTCTTTCTATTTCAGTTTATTTGACGACTTCACTTTATCAATGAAATTTTATTTTAATTCATTCAATTTAGGTCACATTTAACCAAATGAAAACGTAATCTCAAAATTAAAAGAAAATAAAAATAAATAAATAATCCTTAAAATCTACAATCTATTTATGTTTCTATCAAATACCTCCCTTAAGAAAGCTCAAGTGAAACCAAGTTAGCTACATGGATATCACTCTCATAATTGACATCTTTTCAAAAGAAACATAGATAACATACTTTTTTTTTTGTCATGATAACAAAATTCATAATCAAGCATTTTGGGAAGTTGAGGTTCCCCGCTTCTTCTACTAAAAAAAGAAAAAGTGTTTAGCAATTTCTTAGAAAGTACACTTTATTTTTTTTTTTAGATATAAATTTTGATTTCAACTCACAAACTGGTCCGCCACTTTGATAAAAGCCATAAAAGGCCTTCTCTTTCACAATTGAAAGTGAAATCCACACTACCACAATTTTAGTTTGTAATCATACACCTTTTTGATTCACTTCTACTGTTTTGAGCCGTAGACCATAGCTGAAAGAAAGAAATAAAGTTGTGTTTAGTAGTCATTCAGTTTTAGAAACGACATTTCGTGTCAAAAAATTTTTAGTTTATGTGTTAAGATGCTGTTTTAAACAAAAAATTGGTGTTTGGTGAAATTGTTTGAAGAACGATTACCCTAATTCATTTTTTTTTTGTATTTGGAACAAAACCGAATGATGGAACAACGTTTTACTGTTCTGTCATTTTTATTTTTTTTTTTGTTATAAAAAATCGAAAAACACCAAGTTGA
>NC_056560.1:8940644-8944529 GCF_013358625.1 Macadamia integrifolia | reverse complement strand
TTTTTTTTTTTTTTTGGTTCCCATAGGATGGCATCTAACGTTTTTTAGGATGACCACCAAACACAACTTGAGAATCAAACCGAAAAAGTTTAGTGTTCATATTTTTCCTTTCAGGCTGTGCTTAGTGTAACCAAAACGCTAAACATGATGCTTCTGTCCTCTAAGGGATGCCGACTTTGTATACTGGAGGTGCAATATATAACAATATTCATATCAATGTGATAATAATATTTTATTTTATATTTATAATTTAAAATGGTGATATGTTATTGCAACAAAAAAATTTTCTATACTAAGAGAGAAAAATAAAAATAGAAGCTTTTGATTTGCCTTTTCTATAGCAAATTTGAGATTAATAATAATAATAATAATCGAAATTTTCCAAAATATTTATATCCGGATAGGAATTGGAAGAAGCTTCGGCAGATTCCTGTCCAAATTGTCTAATTCGACCGATCCAAATCCGATTTTAGGATTTGGGATTGGGTGGACCGTCTTGATCTTAGGCCTGGGCCCACAAAACAACTTAAGAACGGTTTGCCGCGCCCATAGACATCACTCATTCACAGATCACTACATTGGGCGTCTGAGACCCATATCTAAAGATGTGGGTGAAGTAGAAACCTTGATTAGCAATGCCTTAAGGTGGCGAATGGGACCCATCTACACATTTCCTTGGGGTCCACATTGGTCGTATGATTGCGTGGTGTTCGACTGGTAAGGTATTGCGATTGTGGGAATTCTTAGAGCATGCAGGAATTCTTAGAGCATGCACACCCCCAATTGTGTGGGGCTGACTCATCTGTGGGTCCTACCCACCGCGTGGGGGTGTGTGAGTGGGACCTATAAACTAACCAAGGGCCATCAAAATGGTTCACTTACCAGAAACCTCTTTGAAGATAAATTTTTTGTCAAATGCTTATCTAGTCAGAACAGCTTTTAAATTCAAAACTGCTTTATATTAAAATTTTTTAATACAGAATATTAACCAATATGAATACATTGATTTTTATTATTAATTTACATTTTTAATAGTAGGAAGGAGAGCATTTAAACCCTAGATGGGTGTATTTTTCCTTTTTAAGGTTTCAAATTAATCGAGAAAAACACTGCCCTTATGTATGACTAGTCCGGTCTCAATTATCCCTAATAGAATCGTTATGAACCCAAGAAATCAGACAGTTTTTTGAATAAAAAAAAATTGAATTATGAAACCCTTGAATTTATCTGGTTTTACGGTTGAGGTTCAGAGTTAAACATTGATTACATGTAGTCACACCTAACTTGTGCAACAAATCAGTTATAGAAAAAGTCAAACTACAGACATCTGTTATCACACAGCACCTTTAGACCAGCAGAGCTACACCTGGGGTGTCCTCTGTTAGTGTCTATCAAGAGAATAATTAAGACTTCTATCATCAATCGTTCCCCTCACCATCCATAAGTGAATTTTCTAAAAACTTCTTGCATGATTTTATATCTCCACATTACAATATTGATCTATAAATAGCACATATAGATAGATAGATAGATAGATAAATAGATATTGGATAAGATGAGACTAAGTCACTAATGAGGTGAGAGAGAGAGAGAGAGAGATTTGTAAAAAGTATAAAATACTGATTAGGTAGACAAGATTACAGTGATTATCATCTCAACAATGATCCATAATCTAATCATTTTTCTTTAAAAGAATCATATGAGGCGTATTAAAAACAGTTTTCGGTGTAAAAACAGCATGGTCAGCTAAACCGAGTTTAGATTGGCTGCAAAAGGCTCCACCAATGACATCAAAATCAATAGATTTCATAGATATAATGAAAAAAAAATAAAATTTGTGGGCTGGGGATCTTACATGAAGCAACAATATTTAGATATCCCGTCAACAAAAAAAAAAAAAAAAGTGTGGGGAAAAGAAAAAGAAAACCGAACTAGAGCCCAAAGGGTCTCTTATAAAGTTGTTATATGGTGATCGATGTTAGGTCAAGGTTAGCTTTCTAAGCATTGTGGACCCTATATGCTCTGTTGTTACCCCACATCATTATATACTTAATTGAATTTAAAAAAAAAAAAAACACAAGATTAGGATTGGAATATCAGATTAATAAATAATGGATAAGCTAGCTCATGATATACATAAAAAAATAAATTATAAAAGGAAAAAGAAGGAAAAAATATATATACACACATAAAAAGAGGGAATAAGAAATGAAAATAATTAAAATAGTGCATCAAGCGTGCCCCACGGGTGAAGGTGTCAATTGGGATAGTTTTGGATAGCAAGAAGTTTTCTAATCAGTTCTGGTCCCAAGGAACCAATCCAAAATTTTTCTAATTTATTAAATGGTTTCAAAATTAGGATCTAATCCTGATTAACATTGAACAATCCTATATCGATTCCTTAATGATTCTAGGCCTTCAAATGCTCAAAGAAATCCAGAATTTCTTATTATACAAACAAACTCCCTGCAGGGGATGATCATCCTCGCACAGCGGTGCTCAACTGGGATCAACAACAGTGCTTGGTTGTGATCCTAAAGATTCTCAAAAAGTTAGTGTGGATAGTCCATATTGGCAGTCGTGCAAAACTATGAACCTTGGGATTCTCTGCAGGGGATGATCATCCTCGCACAACGGTGCTCAGCTGGGATCAACAACGGTGCTCGATTGTGATCCTAAGGATTCTCAAAAGGTTGGTGTGGATAGTCCTACAAATGATATATGTATTCAATCTTTATTTTTCTTGGAAGTCACGACATAAATCTTATAGTTTATCACTATTAAATATTAACTAGGATAAATATGCACCTTAAACGAATCCCATTGGTTTCAATTCTAGCTGATTCCTTATTGGCCTTTCAATCATGTAACCAAAAACAAACCTACCCTAGAACCACCCAAGTGGATTCCCAATTCTAATCCCAATTGACACCCTTACCCAATGGGGATGGAGATTAGACCCTAGTCTCAAGTCATGAACCCTTGCCGACACTGAGCTACCCCTTTGGGATTTTTTTTTTTTTTTTTTTTTTTCAACTTACTGTTCAGGCAAGCCATTTGGGGCTGCAACTTACTAGTGGCCTAACTCTTAAAGGTTTATAATCTATTTTTCAGTGCAAGCCTACATTGTACCTTTCAACAAAATGGGTCATGACCTCTGTTAGTTAAAACGGGAATGGTAAAAAAACATTGTTCGATACGGGCATGTTTTAAATGGATCAAAACGTGAATGGGACGGTCAAAAATACGGTCAAATACGGTAAAAACGGGAAAAAATAAAAAACGGACGATACGTGTTTTAAACGTTTATATTTAAATAATACGGTGTCAAAAAAATGGTAATATATAGACATAAATTGGCATAATAATTATTTAAATACCTAGATAACAATCAAAACAAATAGCCTCGTTTTAAACGTTTCTATTTTAAAACGTTTATATTTTTTAAAATCCGTTTTTTTACTATCAAAAAAATGGGACGGCGTTTAAAACGGCAAAAAAACTTCAAATAGCCCCGTTCCCCTTTTTTACCTACTTTCTGTGAAAAATTCGACAAACGGCGTTTAAAACGGCAAAAAAACGGGACGCCGTTTTAAACGCTTTTTAAACGCGAATAAACTAACTAGGGTCATGACAAGTTAGATGAAGCCAAGGACCTTATGGAGTATGCCAGGTTTAGCTCATAGTGTATTACGGATTTAGAATCCTATTTGAAAGTCAACTTTCTATTGGATATTGCATAGTTTCAGAACCAATAGTGATATTGATATGTATTGGTCGTATCAGATGTTTTGATGTTTTATTCAAGATCATTGTTAATAAAAACACATTTAAAATGGTTTTTTTTTTTTTTTATTACCGTAGTTTGGCATTTGTCTCATAACA
>NC_056560.1:8917163-8940624 GCF_013358625.1 Macadamia integrifolia | reverse complement strand
AAAAAAAAAAGTGTGGGGAAAAGAAAAAGAAAACCGAACTAGAGCCCAAAGGGTCTCTTATAAAGTTGTTATATAGTGATCAATGTTAGGTCAAGGTTAGCTTTCTAAGCATTGTGGACCCTATATGCTCTGTTGTTACCCCACATCATTATATACTTAATTGAATTTAAAAAAAAAAAAAACACAAGATTAGGATTGGAATATCAGATTGATAAATAATGGATAAGCTAGCTCATGATATACATAAAAAAATAAATTATAAAAGGAAAAAGAAGGAATATATATATATATATATATATACACATTAAAAGAGGGAATAAGAAATGAAAATAATTAAAATAGTGCATCAAGCGTGCCCCACGGGTGAAGGTGTCAATTGGGATAGTTTTGGATAGCAAGAAGTTTTCTAATCAGTTCTGGTCCCAAGGAACCAATCCAAAATTTTTCTAATTTATTAAATGGTTTCAAAATTAGGATCTAATCCTGATTAACATTGAACAATCCTATATCGATTCCTTAATGATTCTAGGACTTCAAATGCTCAAAGAAATCTAGAATTTCTTATTATACAAACAAACTCCCTGCAGGGGATAATCATCCTCGCACAGCGGTGCTCAACTGGGATCAACAACGGTGCTTGGTTGTGATCCTAAGGATTCTCAAAAAGTTGGTGCGGATAGTCCATATTGGCAGTCATGCAAGACTATGAACCTTGGGATTCTCTACAGGGGATGATCGTCCTCGCACAACGGTGCTCAGCTGGGGTCAACAACGGTGCTCGGTTGTGATCCTAAGGATTCTCAAAAAGTTGGTGTGGATAGTCCTACAAATGATACATGTATTCAATCTTTATTTTTCTTGGAAGTCACGACATAAATCTTATAGTTTATCACTATTAAATATTAACTAGGCTAAATATGCACCTTAAACGGGTCCCGTTGGTTTCGATTCTAGCTGATTCCTTATTGGCCTTTCAATCATGTAACCAAAAACAAACCTACCCTAGAACCACCCAAGTGGATTCCCAATTCTAATCCCAATTGACACCCCTACCCAATGGGGATGGAGATTAGACCCTAGTCTCAAGTCATGAACCCTTGCCGACACTGAGCTACCCCCTTGGGAGCTTTTTTTTTTTTTTTCAACTTACTGTTCAGGCAAGCCATTTGGGGCTGCAACTTACTAGTGGCCTAACTCTTAAAGGTTTATAATCTATTTTTCAGTGCAAGCCTACATTGTACCTTTCAACAAAATGGGTCATGACAAGGTAGATGGAGCCAAGCACCTTATGGAGTATGCCAGGTTTAGCTCATAGTGTATTACGGATTTAGAATCCTATTTGAAAGTCAACTTTCTATTGGATATTGCATAGTTTCAGAACCAATAGTGATATTGATATGTATTGGTCGTATCAGATGTTTTGATGTTTTATTCAAGATCATTGTTAATGAAAACACATTTAAAATGGTTTTTTTTTTTACCGTAGTTTGGCATTTGTCTCATAACAATATAGAGTAAAGGCAAATGGCTAACAATCCATTTAAAATAAAATACATTTATATTTTTTTTTATTTCTTAAGATCTTGAACATATTAAACACAATGACTTACTTAATTGACCATATCTCTTACCTGAACTTAACAGAAAAATGAAGTCTTACTCTGTTAATTTCTTTGAAACTAAAAGAAAATTGGAAAATGTCACCAGTGGGTGACCATAGTGCGACCAGCTGATGAAGCAACTCATGTTCTTGGAGTCTGTGCCATTTTATGGTTCAGATATGGCCTTTACCTTTTCTTTTTATACAAGAGAAATATGGACTTGAAAGTTGAAACTCAAAAAAGCTTACAATTTAACAACCCTGAAAACCAATTGGAAAGTAATAAATAATTAAAGATGATAGAAAGAATGGACTTTGACTAGTTTTAAAACAGAGGTATCAGCATCACAGAATGTCTGCTTCAGACTGGAAGTGAGTGAACAAAAATTATCTCACCTGCTAAAGCCAGCCAACTAGTAGGTCATAGGACTTTAATGGTGAGAGAAATTTAGAGAGAGAGAGAGAGAGCCAGCTATGGGTAATGGGCCCAAGAAAGCTCCTCTCTTCTTTCGGTTCTGTTAACCTTGACACACGACAGGATGAAGTCAAGTGGCTAAAGTGATACATCAAAAGCTGTTTGCCAGTGTTATCATCTCTGATACAGTGATCCCCTTTAAAGTCTTTTAAGGCAATAGAAATCTGAGGAATCAAGTCCAACTTAAGAAGCTAACATCAAAACTTTAAGAGCTTAAGAAATATAAATGGGCTTTCTTGATTGACATGTTAAACAAGATTAAGGTTATGATTAAATCAAAAAAGCATGATCTATTCGGTGGGACCTGTCAACCTGACAGCCAATAAGATGAAAAGACACAATAGCAAATGGAAATAATAGGGAAAGGGACAAACAGTGAAAGTTGGGTTTTGTGTGGGTGGGTGGTAAGGTGGTTCATGCAATAATACAAAAGCAAATAAGTCAATCAGTGTTAGTGTCGAACAAAAACATCAATCATCCTAAGTCCTCTTTAGCAGACCTTTACTGAAAAATATATATGTAAAGGGAAAGGGCATGTAGTGATCAGTATCCACTTCCTCTTGCATGTTCCATTTGTGAGACGAAAGCACTCCACCATCTATCCAATCCCATATGATAGTCTCTCTTTCTCACACATTGGACACCCACACATTTTCTAAGTTCACACGACTAATTCTTGATAGGGAAAAAGACAGATTCTTGATAGTGAAAAAGAACTCTTTCTGAGAGTATGGCTTACATCGGAAATCCCACATGTCTATCTCCCTTATATAGAAGGGTATTAAAGAGATGAACACAAGAAGTACTGGCATAGGCCATGCTCCCGGTAACCACTTCTCTAGTAGATATTACAATGGTGATGTACATGTACACTCTCTCTCTTTCTCTCCATGAACATCTAATCCTCTTTATACGAATCGTGAGGCATCCACTCCCATATGTCCCTTGGATTGGCATGGGAGATATGCCTTCACTTGTGACTGGCATGTTGATCCCCTACCCACAATTGTATATTAACTTTTATAGAGATGTCACCCATATAAGAGTTAACTTAAGACGAGCTAACTTGTCTAGTCAGGTTGCAAGTAAAAGGAGAATAATGGTGGTGAAATTAGGAAGGGAAATGATTCTCTAAGCAAGCGACATAAAGAAGTGTGCAAATGAGATGCAATATGATGATTTCATAAAAAGAAGGGCAATAAGATCATTTCATGTCAAGAGCGAAAACCTTTTCCTTAGTTGAAAAAGGAAAAAATAACATATTTTTTTAATCATAATTATATAATTTACTTAGAACGCTTACCATACTTGATAATTATACTTTTCATATATAATTACCACTTATGGTAAGAGTTCCAAGTAAATTTCAAAGTAATGTAAAATTTAATGACCAAATTTAGAATGTTTACTGGTACAGAACACAAAAGTTTCTATTATAGCTTTGTTTTTGCAAAATTTCTCTTCCTTTCATTTACTTCCAACCAGACAGCCTAATTTTGGAAGAACTTAGAACCACAAACCAACTCAACAAGTTTTCTTTTCCCACTGTACCCCTTTTTTTTTTCTAAACAAAATGAAGAAAAAAAAAATTAATTTGTCGAGAAATTATGTCAATGCGAAAAAACAAATTATATGAAATGTTTATGTTTATGCAAGAAATAAGAAACCTTTTTTAACCCAGAAAAAATTACACAATCGCGTTCATTGATTTAAATCACAGTATTGGTAGTTGGTACTGTATCACTCGCTGCAACTACCGATACCAAAACCACTACCGGTACTGATCAATCATATCAGAACATATTGATTCAATTCCAGATCAAACGGTCACTTTTTGAGCATATCAGCTCAGTATTGGTATCAGGTCCAACCAATACTAATACATAGCCACCGAAACTCAGGCGAGACTTACCGGCACAAAGAAGAGCAACTGCAGAAACTCAGCAAAAACGGGTGGTGAGATAACCGGGCTTGGTAATAGCACTTATAAATTTTGGTCAAGCATGGTCTGAAGCCAAGCCAAATGAAAACACTCATTCGGACAAAAAAGTAGATGAAGCAAACAGTCAAAATTCAAAATGATGATGCCAGACAAATAAGTTGCAGCAAAGCATCAAACTTAAAAATAAAGATGCCAAAAAGAGCAGATGAAGCAAAAAAATCAACTTCCCTAGAAATAGAAGGTCTCAAGTCCAAAACCTCAATTTCCGAATCATAATTCTGTGTTTTTTCATCATTTGTTTTGTTTCTGGGTTGACAATGAACTTATGAACTCCAATAGAACTTCAGATCGTTAAGAATAAAATTGATCTTTTACCAGACAAATCAACTGCAGGACCTGTTGCTACACAAATCTTCAACCAACCCCAACACCCCACACACCACCACCCCCACCCCCCCCCACCCCCCCCCCCAAAAAAAAAAAATTAATCGACCCAAAAATAGACCAGGCTGGGGTTTACTCAACCCAGTGCCTGAAAAGAAAATCCAAGTGGTTACCATGTATGATCAGAAATAACCAACTTTAGTCCTATACCGTTAGACCTAAGAAAATTTTACATCTAACTTTCAGGCAACTCATCAATACTGGATATCCTTTTTATTCAACATTCAAAATCAAGACACTGAAGGGTTCCAGCTGCGAATTGAATAACTGTAAAGTTGATAACTTACAATGAGCTTTTTGAAACTAACCAGGTCAGAACTGATCATTTTGAAAATTTTACATAAGCTCACAAACTACAACCACTAATTTTTCCCCATGATACATCTGACAAGGTCTAGAATGCGAAAATAATCATAAAATAAAGAAGAATGTTTGCCCTCAAGCCCATCTCTGCTCACCCGGTTGCTGCCCGTAAGGTTGTTGCATGGACTCCCACCAATAATAAGATCAAAGCCACCAAATGAGCTTATCAGCTGTTCTAATCTATCAGCATTCAATTTTCGAATATCCGTAAAGTCAATCAGATTACCTGTCTGGTTTGTTTGCTCCCACCAGCTCCGAAGAATATCCCTGCTGGTTTCTGAAATTTCAACCGCAACAACATTCTTCAAAGGTATACCAAGCCGATGTAGAGCTACTTCAGCACCACCAATTCCAGAGAAAAGCGATAAGAGGTTAATTCCACCAGGGAAAATTTCCTTTAAGACAGAAAGATGATAGGCCACTGTGTCAACCTGAAACATGTTCAGCTTTTTAACAAGGAGATACTAAAGAGAAAATTGAACCCCCGAAACGAGTTCATCTTTTTAACAAGAAATTCATGGAAACCTAAGGAATGCTAACCTGAAACGAATTACCCAATGCTTTAAGTCTATCAGTTCTACTAATTCCACCACCCCTTGTGTGGTTCTTTGGAAACCCTAATAACATTTCAATCTCATCAGGCTCAAGAGTTGCAACCTTATTCCTTCCAACCCACACAAGATTCCATTTTCGGCATTCATCAAGGATATCCTTCTGGACCTGCAGAGGTGGAACACCTTCACAGCCTTCAAGGGCCCTCCGAATCTTCTCAGTTGTCTTGGCACTCGCAGTAACAGTCTGTATGCAATTTAACTTTGACCTCCGATCCCACAAGGGCCACCATTTCCTGGTTAAAGGAAGGGCCTCATGTATGGTCCGTGGTTGAAGAGGTAGAAGAGGGCGTCTATTGTGGATTGGGAGATTGTGAACGTAGCCTCTCTTTCTTGCAGCTGCACAAAAATACTTTGAATCAACAAACTCTGGCTCGATATCATACAAGAATCGTGAAATCGTACTCCAAACGCCTTTAGGAGTAAATGCCACATTTTCATAATAGAAGTATGGTGGCCCAATGGCTGCCTCTGGAAGCGTTCTATGAGTCCTGAGTGGCGGTTCACCAGGGACCCCAAATCCTAGCATTGGGTTTGGGAAATGAATTGCGTCATCATCTTCATCCAGGACTTTCTTTTCGTACGCTTTTTTCCTTTTCCTTTCCCACCTTTCATCATCGAAGTGTTGGCGCTTCTTGTCTTTATGAGGATCAATTTGGATACAACTTGGGCCTGACTGTAAAAAAAGGAAAAAATTTGTATCACTTATTTCAAAATCCACATAACTTTACAACAAAGATGAGGAGAATAGTGAACTTTCAAAAGTATTTGAAAACAGATTGGTGAGTGCTACATGGTGGGAATAATCCCAAATTGGAAAACTTTCAGAACTTGGATGCTATATTAGTTGGGCCTACTAGCATAAAATTTTGGGTTGGATGACTCAACTTGGTATCAGAGCCACCAGACCCAACATTAATGATAATCCGTGTTTGGCCACCCAAAAGAGGGTTCACATGTGCCACATGTAATGCCACCCAAACGAGGGGAAATGTTGGGAATAACCCTACATTGGAATCTCTAGGACCTTAGAGGCTATACCAGTTTGACCTCTCCACCGAATAGCTTAAGCTTTTGGATTGAATAATTCAACACTACACACCGGATCCTAAATTGGGTTGAGGATACCTGATCTTCCTGAGATAAATGAGGCAGCTCCCCATCAGCCACCCTTGCCATTTGAGCAGCAGATATGAAATCAGTAAGCACAACGATTGAAGAGTCTGGACCTGCAAATGTTGAAGTAGATTCTAGAAGAACAGTTGATACAGAGATTGAAAACGTATGTATAAACTGAAGAACACTAGTTGAAAGGAATTTTTTAGACATTAACTCATTATCATGGTGTTAATGGAAGAGAAAACTAGTTGAGTCCAATAATTTTGGTCGAGACTCGGTCCAGTTTTTTAGACATAGCTTGGACTAAATGAAATTCTTTTCAAATCTGGCACTTTAATTTTCACCTCATTCTGAAGCACCAGTAGACAAAATCTGGTTAGTTGCAGAGAAAACAACCACTCCAGACTTCCTTCAGGTGGAAAAATAGGAAAGCTCACCTAAGTTCCTAAAGAAGACAATTTGGAAATTTCTTAAAGAAAGATCTCCTCCCCCCTCCCCCACAACCCCCTTAATTGAAAAATGAAAGAAGAATTGGAAGATGAACAAGTAATGCAGATTGATCAGAGGATCTGCTGGTGGTGGACTTTCTTTAAGGGTAGAAGGAAAGAAACTGCTAGCAATGGAGCTACAAGGATAGTTAAGAAAGGGAGTCGCTAGGAGGAGGGGAAGGGAGAAGTTGTGGGGGAAGAGAGAGAATAAAAGAGAGGAAAAGAAATCAGGTCTGGGATACCAATTCCGTACACCAAGCTCAACAGCTCCAAAACTCTTTATAAAAAAATACTCATTCTTTACTCAAATCATCTCCAATTGATGAGGGGTGTACTACATGTATATTGTATTTGAACCTCCTAAAATTTCTAAATTGACCCATTAAAGGACTCCTAATCACTCTCACACACTGAATAAAGTAAATAAACTGAAAATAGAACTCTACCTAGCTGTTAAGTACCATAATATAACCCAAATACTGAATTAAAAAGGACTCTTTCTAGATTAAATGTACTTAACAGCACATGGGACCCACACAATCTTATCTATATACTTAATCCCAAATGCCAACCCGAGTCCTTAACTTTCGTACTCCACTTGAGGTTCCCTTGGCCTTGACTACCTTACTTCTTCTACAAGGTGTTCGGTTGTGTTTGCGTTGCCCGAAATCATCATCTCCATGGCAAGTTAGATCCGAGGGGGCTCAAGTGTGTGTGTTCATTGGCTACTCTTCTATCAAAAGGGTTACAAATGCTACCACCCTCCATTGCGTCGTGTGTTTGTCACTATGAATGTGGTCTTTCATGAGTCTGCTGCCAATTTTCCCTGGCACCCCTTCCAAGGGGAACCTTTCTTTGGTAAAGATGTGCCGCCACCTCTTGTTGTTCCTCCCTTAGACCCTCCAGCTCAACTACCCTTAGTTCCTTCAGTTTAGAAGGAGATACAAGACACTTGTCAGCCCATTGTAGAAGTGTACGTTCGTCAGAATCATGAGCACAAATAGATACCATCACAGCTCCACATATTCGACCCAGTCAACTACCACCTCTTGATAAAGGTGCTACTCCATTTAGTAATTTCTTTCCCGAGTCTCCTAGCATATCTGATCCATCTCTTGACTTACCTATTGCTGTTCGCAAGGGGACGAGATCTTCTACCCAACAACCTATTGCTAAGGTGGTGGCGTACAAATCTGTATCCCCTTTATATTGTGCTTTCATATCCTCTCTATCTTTTGTTTCTCTTCCCATGATTGGTAGGAGGCTCTTACCAACCCACCATGGAAGGTAGCCATGGTTGAGGAGATGCGAGCTGTAAAGAAGAATGATACTTGGAACTTGGTGTGTCTTCCTCCACACGAGAATGGTGAGCTGCAAGTGGGTGTTTACGATGAAGCAAAATATGGATGGCACAGTGGCTCGATAAAAGGCTAGGTTGGTCACTTGAGGATTCACTCAAACCTATGGTCTTGATTATCAGGAGACATTTACTCTTGTCGCAAAGATGAATAACATCCGTGTGATTCTTTCATGTGCAGTGAATCTGGGATGGGAACTCCAACAAATTGATGTAAAAAATGCATTTCTTCATGGAAAGCTTGAAGAAGCATATATGAAACTTCCTCCTAGATTCTCTTGTTAGAAAACTAAAGTGAAAGTTTGCAAGCTCAAGCATGCGCTATATGGGTTGAAGCAATCTCCTCATGCTTGGTTTGGGAGATTCCATAAAGCCATGATGTCTATAGGCTACACTCAAAGCCACATCGATCACACATTGTTTATCAAGCGATCTAGCTCCAAGATTGCCATCCTGATTGTTTATGTGGATGAAAATTGTTGTCATTGGTAGTGATATGGAAGAAATCTCGTGTCCCAAAGCTTACGTGGGTTGAGAATTTGAGATCAAGGACCTTGGCAAGTTACGCTACTTTCTTGGCATTGAAGTTGCCCGCTCCACCAAGGGTATCTTTCTATCTTAATAAAAATATACCCTTGACCTGTTAATTGAGATAGGGATGCTTGGAGTAAGCCTTCAGACACTCCTCTTGAATCCAATGTTCACCTCTCCAGTAAGAATGGAGATCCTGTGGATAGAAGACAGTATCAACGGTATTGTTGAGAAATTGATCTATCTATCACACACCCATCTAGACATTGTCTTTGTTGTAGGCCTGATTAGTTAGTATATGCATAATCCTCATTCCACACATTTAAAAGTTGTGCATTATATCCTAAGTTATTTGCAATCTACACCAGGAAAATGGATTTTTTTCTCTTCCCATGGTCACTTGCGCATTAAAGCCTTTACAGATGCTGATTGGGCTAGTACTCCTGATGACCAGAGATCTCTGATTGGCTATGGTACTATTGTTGGTGGCATCTAGTCAGTTGGAAGAGTTAGAAACAAGTTGTTGTTCGGTCTAGTGCTGAAGCTGAATTTTAAGCCATGTCTCAAGGCATTTGCGAGTTGATGTGGTTCCAAAGTCTTTTGAAAGATCTTGATCTCCCTTACCAATGTTGTGGTACTGTGTTAGTAAGTCTTTAGCATTGCACACAATCCAGTTCAGCTTGATCGTACGAAGCACGTAGAAATTGATCGTCATTTTATTAAAGAGAAGTTGGAACAAGGATTGATCCACATTCCTTTTGATTAGTATGGAGATCAATTAGCTGATTTTTTTACCAAAGGGTTAAGTAGTTAGTTGTTTCATTCAATTATGAGCAAGTTGGGCATGTGTGATATCTATGCACCAACTTGAGTGCGAATGTTGTAAATATGGGTACAAGGGTAAATCTGTCCTATGAGGGAATTCTTATACTTGTACCTTATTTCACTTATTATAAATAAAGTAGGGGCTGTCAGTCTAGACAGTCAATCGTTCCTCTCAATCGAACAAAACTTAAGCTACCTTCACTATTTCAGCCACTTGCAGGGATGATGTGGCAGACAGATAATTCATCAGATAGGAGATTCTCTAGTTCAGCATCAGGTGTTCAGTGCCCAGTAAACATCCACTCTATAATCACCATATGATAATTCTCCTGAAGTGTGCTAAATTCTCTAGCTATTGAGGTATACATTTGTTTTACGTCAAATGCCTACAGAATATGACTCTTATTTGCAATGTCACCAAGGGCTTTGGACTGGAATTTGCCACAATGATAGCTAATAACATGGTAAATCCCTTTTAGTCACCACAAAGCTTTCCCACGTAAATTTCCCATACCCCTTTTGTGTTTTCCATTCAGCAAGAAATCCCATCTGTGAAACAAATATATTTAGCTAAACTTACATTCAGGTGAAACACATAAGGAAATTAAAAACAAAAAACATGTTTTTTTAGAAATACTTGATTTAGCTCTAAATACCATCTCTGCGCTCATATACTTAATCTCACCTTCAAAGATATTGCAAATACAAATGGCAACAAGGCTATAAGCATTAATGTCAACTTAATACGCACCACATCTATCAATAGCTGCTGAAACCTCCTCAATGCAATAACCCATGTCCACCAAGAGCAACAATTTCTTCTCCTTGTCAGACAAATGATCCATGTTTTCCTAGAAAGAGAAACTGTTAAATCACAAATTCACAACTACACGGTACACCAAGGGAAAGAAAATGGAATGAAAATTTTCATTGTATTTCATTTGACTTTCTTTTCTCACATTTAGTTTTTGCCTGGTTCCATGTGGCCGACCCCATTAAGTTGGGATAAAGGGTGAGTTTGTTGTTGTTATCAACAAGTACCTTAGAATAAACTTTCGATACAAAAACTCCCATAGTTTCCATTCTGTCATTGCTACAGTGGACAGATCATCAACCATAACATGACAACCGGAATAACAAATAACCAAACATAGTTAATGGCACATATAAACAAGAAACATCAAGTATTCTCAACACAAACACATCCATGCATCCATGTTTTAGTCATTGTCTTCTCAGCACAAACAGAGCAGTCCACAGGGACCAAGCCACTACAATGTTCACTCTTCTTTAGTATGAATCGCTGTGCACGTATGCATGCCTAGTTCTGCTAGCATAATTGTCTCTTCTTCTATAAAATTTTATGCCTAAATGAATGAGGTAGACCTAAAAGACCCAGAGGGAAGGGGCAACACCTACCTCATCTCCAAGGCTACTATTTATATCTGATAGCTCATCAACGTCTGAAAGCTCATCAAGAAAATCTCCATCACTTTCTGGGGAATGGCTAGTAGAATCTCCATCACTTTCTGAAGAAAGGATATCAGAATTAATACTTTGGCCTTCCAGCGGTGACTTCTCAAGAACCTGTAAGAATAAAAAACAATGTATACATAAAAACATCATTAACCCAGAATAAGAGCCAAGTGGTTTCTTTCAACCACGGAAATGCAATTAGAGACCAAGATCAATATTAACTGCATCTATTGGTGTGACACCATAAACCATTTCCATGAGTGTGTAAGATGTTACATAGGTGCGTAAGGCAACATTATTGACCACATAAGGCCATGTCACAGTTGTGTTGTCTATGCAATATAGACAGATAGGTAGACTTACCAATATGAATAAACCAACTAACAGGAAGTGAAGTGGGAAGGAAAAAAAGAGAATTCCTGAATCAGGTCAACAGACCCAATGGAGGAACTAAAGAACTTTGTTGGTAAGAGAGATCAACCATCTGTATTGGATGAATACAAGGACTTTAAGAAACTTATGGTGATCTATTGTAGCCCTGAGTTACCAACATATTTTCAGTCATATTTTTCTTTCTCCTCACAAGTGGGCGAGCCTGTGGCACAACGGTTAAGTTGCACTATTGCAACCTGTTGGTCACAAGTTCAAAACTTGGAAACAGCCTCTTTTGCAAAGCAGGGGGTAAGGTTGCGTACACCCTTGCCCCTCCCAGACCTTGCAGTAGCAGGAGCCTCATGCACTGGGTTGCTCTTTTTTTTTTTTTCACAGAACTCAAAGGAAAAGGTAAAGCTGAGACACATTTCTATGCAAGAAAAATTGTTTCATTCATGCAGGTAAATTAAATACATCGAGGCACATGTACCTAATTCAACCATCAAATAATAACAAAAGGACCAACATAGCATCTGAAAGAGGGGAAGACAACCAACCGTGTATGTCAGTAGAGTTTCCAGTATTGCCTCCGTATTTTCTTCTCCTAAAAATGATATTGCAACAAAAATTTTAGTGAAGCATCTTGAGATAAGAACACATGATCTAGATAAGAAATCCAAAGCTTTACCATTTTCCTTGATTGCTTTAGCCACTATGTTTTCAGAAAATCCCATTCCAACAAAATGACAAATCAGCTTGGAGTTGGAAGGTCCAGCTGCTGATGATGCATTAGCCTGGAAGTAGACAAAGGCAATCGACAATAATGATGGAAGGAAATGAACAGTAACAGTGGCAGTGGCATGTAGAATATTAAAAATAATGAATAGGTAAGGTCAATTTATGACAAGACAGGAACTTCTTCAAGATTTCCGTTGGCTTTATTGATGGGCCCAAGTAACGCATTCGTTTATCCTTAATTAAAGAAAAGCACAGGTAACCCCATGTGGGATGTCTGGAAGTTAAGAATTGAGAGAAACATAAGGTAAAATTTTAAAGCCAAAATAGTTGAAGTGCCATTTGGGAAAAAAAAAACTAGGATTTTAAGAACTCTGATGGCAAAGAATGCTGAGAGCAGTACGAAAGGAAAATCAATGTGATGCAGGAGAGGTTTGGGAACCAAGAACAAGTTTTCCTTTGTTGTCCCACTGCCTTCTTGCTATTAATTGATGAATCCCCATTGTGTTTGAGGCTATAATTTAAGATGAAAGTGGGGAAATGGAGACTGGTAGAAAAGGAATAGAGGAGAGGAAGAGGGTGGTAGCATAAGAGGGAAAAGCTAGGGAAGAGAGAGGGGGATTGGCTTCACACCATCTTGGATTCACTCAAATACTCATAAAAAGAGAGTAAAACTCACAAGTTCCAATATCCTTCATTCATTCATTTTCTTCCCATTCCTCATGAGTACAAAGGACCTTATAACATTACACAACCCAAAAAAAAAAAAAAAAAAAAAAGCAGTTGTTCCATAGAATAACTACCTACATAACTACATATTAAACCTCTAAACTGTTATTTCCTACAACAGCTAGCCATATAGCTACAACATAATAACAACAAAACAATAACAAACTAAGATAGTCTGCCCCAAATAAAAATACAACAAAATAAAAAAATAACTACACATAATGCTGGTCATCTAACAAAGTGACATGGTTGCATATGTTTGCGTCTCCTTTGATAAGTCCAAAATCCTGGAATGATGTCCTCATCATGATCGAGGTTTAAAATATATCTGAATAGCAGCAGACACCATGAGTGATGATGATGCAACAACCTTCAAAATCTCAAAATCCACCACTAAAATAAGTTTTTAGTCAACTGGAAAAAAAAATCTATTAAAAAAAGTGATTACGTATAGTGAATAGCCCATAAAACCCTAATGATCCCTACAAGAATCTTTTAGTCTTCTAACCAGTAATTACATCAAGGGTTGTTTTGGTATGATTTCTATTTCAATTTCATGGGGTGATTTCGATTTTGGAAGTTGTTTGGTTTGATTTTTGCACCTCTTTCAGTGAAATAGAAATCAAATTTCACAGAAATTCTAGAAATAGGTGAGAAGCACTTTCGATTTCGACATTGAAATTGCATTCACTCCTGCTCTTTAATACGTACATTGTAAATTCGATGGGCAAAAGCAGTAAAAAAAAAAAAAACCACCGCCCTTCTTCTTCTCATGATGGTCTCACTCACCACCTCCATGCCCCCAACCCCCCACCACCTGCTCGCACCAGCTCCCTGTGTAGTATACAATTAAACTACCGTCAACATGACCGACCCTCGATTTCTTTGCTTCTTTTCTGCCTACTTCAATGTAAGGTCTCACTCTCTCTCTTTTGTCTCTGTATATTTTTTGTGTTTGTTTTTTGTTGACCATCTATTGATCTTCAATATCAATTGTGTGTTTGTATGTTTTTACCATAGTTGTCACGGCATCGCCTAGGCGGCGATTTGGTGTCCCGGTGGAAATCAGAGGGCATGGCAGTACACCGATTTATGTGAGTCATGACTGGCGGCCGCCAGGGTCGTATAGGCATCGCTAAGGCAACGTCATGGACACCATCTCACGCCTATTATACTAATCGATCGCTTTTTTTTTTCTTTTCTTTATTTACTTGCTATTAGGTGAAACCGTGAAATACAAAAAGAGAGAGTTGAAAACCCTCAAGTCTTAAGTCGAAAACCCTCGAAGCTGACCTGCCGCCTCTGACTGCTGACCTCCTTCTCCGGCACCGGCAGTGAACCTAAACCCTCGAAGCTGACCTGCGACTGCTGACCTTCTCCTTCTCTAGCACCGGCAGTGAACCTGACCCTCAAAGTTGACCTATGACTGCTGACCTTCTCCTTCTCCAGCACTGGCAGTGAACCTAAACCCTCGAAGCTGACATGCGACTGTTGACCTTCTCCTTCTCCGACGACTGACATCCTCCTTCTCCTTATCCGGCAGCAAAACCAAGGTAAAGGGCCGCCTACGACGTCTTTCTCCTTCTCCTTCTCCTTCTTCTTCGTCTTCTTCATCTTATTCTTCTCTGCTTCTCTTTCTTCTTCTTCTTCTTCTTCGTCTTCTTCATCTTATTCTTCTCTTCTTCTCTTTCTTCTTCTTCTTCTTCAGTCCTTCTCTCCTCCTTCTTCGTCTTCTGCTTCTTATTCTTCTTCTTCTCTGCTACTCTGCTTCTCTGCTTCTCTTTCTCCTTCTCTGTTCCTGACGAGTGACTCCCTTCTTCTCTTCTTCTCTTCTTCTCTCCTCTCCTCCTACGTCTTCTGCTGCTTCTCTTTCTCCTTCTTCTTCTTCAGTTCTTCTCCTTCTTTATTCCTCCTTCTATGATTAATGTTTCATAACAGCATAAATAGAATTAGTTCTTAATCGAAGTATTAGATTGCTTGTTTTACTGCCTTATTTTAATCCTTTCTTGGATCACTTGTTAAGTTGCTTCTGACTACTGATTTGAATTTTTTTTGGATTTTGATGTTGTTCTAATGGTTTTTGGTTAACATATATGTTAATGTTACTGTTTAACAAGTGTTTATATCTTTACAGCTCGTATAGTTGTATACTTAAATACTTAATGTTAATGTTATTGTTTAACATACTTTGTTACTCTGTTTTGTAACTTGTAGGATAATAGGACTATAGGAGTTCATAATGGATGGTACTATTGGTGGTAGTCGTGGGGGTGATAATATAAGCACGGCTGCATATGATCCGTCCAAAGACCCAACCAGGAAGGCCAAATCAAATGACCTTGGGTGGAAGTATGGGTATTGGCCTGACCTTTCAAACAAGAACCTTGTTAAGTGCACTCTTTGTGGAAAAAACCTCAAGTGTGGAATTAAAAGGTTAAAGCAACATTTGGTGGGTGGATATGGATATGTTGCTAAGTGTACCAAGACAACTGTAGCGATTGCTACAGAGATGAATGCAGCTCTTATGCGCAATCAGAAGATAAGGATGCAAGACATTTTGGATGATGATGATGTTGATCTTGATGTTGATGTTGGTGCTGGTGCTGGTGCTGGTGCTGGTGCTGGTGCTAGTGTTGGTGTGGATGTTGATATAGAAGTTGAAGGTCATAGACAGTCTAGTAGGACTCCTTCTTCTACAACCTTTAGACTTATTCCTAGCTCTGGGACAAATACTAAGAGAAAGAAAGTAGTCATTCAGCCACAAGTAAGGGGCCCCATGGATACTCATGTTAGACGGACTCCTGAGCAAGTGGTTGTTGAGAGGCATCTTAAAGGTAGTACTCAGACTACTATAGATAACCGGTTTAGATCAGCAGAAGAAAAAAAGAGAGTTGATAATCACATTGTTGACTGGGTTTATCAGTGTGGTATTCCATTCAATGCTCTTAAGTCAAGAAGGTTTGAGGTGATGGTGGAATCTATTGCATAGTACGGATCAGGATATAAGCCCCCAAGTTATCATGAAGTGAGAGTGCCATTGTTAAAGGCAGCATAGGATAAAACTGCAGAGATGAAGAATAAATATGAAGAGTATTGGAAGCAGTATGGGTGCACTCCAATGACTGATAGGTGGACGGATAAAAGAGGAAGGCATTTAATTAATTTCCTCGTTAACTGTCCAGAGGGGACTTATTTTATGGAATCTATTGATGCATCTAGTATATCTCAACTGCAGAGAAGTTGTTTGAATTGATTGACAACAAAGTTCAAGAAATTGGTGAGGACTATGTTGTGCAAGTTGTGTCAGATAATGCATCGGCTTATAAATTAGCCGGTACATGCTGATGCAGAAGAGGACAAAGCTATATTGGACTCCTTGTGCAGCGCATTGCATTGACCTGATGTCGGAGGAAATAGGATTCTTGAAATCTAATAGGAATGTGATAAGTAAGGCAAAAAAAGTAACCAACTTCATTTACAAGCACACACACATTCTTGATGCAATGAGGGCTAGAACAAATGGGAGGGATCTTGTGAAGACAGTAGCTACTAGATTTGCAACTGCATTTCTGACACTTCAAAGCTTGTTAAAACATAAATATGACTTAAGACATTTGTTTATTTTTTAATAATGGACTAATTCTAATTTGGTAAAGACCGAGGCTGGGAAGAAAGTGGTTGAGACGGTGTTTGCTGTAGCATTTTGGAATGGTGTGAAAAATTATCTTAGAGCTTCAAAGCCACTTCTTACTATCTTGAGGATTGTGGATGGTGATGAGAGGCCTTCTATGCCTAAGGTTCAATTTGCCATGGATGAGGCAAAAAAGAAAATAAAAGAAAATTTTGGGAATAAAGAAAGGCAATACAAGAAAGTGTTAGATATTAAAAGGCGTTGGGAGATTCAGATGGGGCGTCCTTTGTATGGAGCAGCACTATTTCTTAATTCTGACAATTTTTTTTCTTATAAGGAAGGTGATGATGGTGGCTACCAAATTATATCTTCTCTACAGCTTGCATTTAATGAAGTAGAATGATACATGAACCAGCTTTACAAGACAAGATAAATACTCAAGCCACTTTGTATAGATATTCTCGAGGTGATTTTGCCTCGGATATGACGATTAGATCACAGGCAACCATGAGTCCTAGTAAGTAGAGTACATTGTTTAGTTGTTTTGTTTGTGTGATATATTAAATATTAATATAACTATTTTTATATATATTTATTTTTTATAGTTACTTGATGGGGTTCATTTGGAGGTCATGCTTTTGCGCCTTCAAAGGTTGCAAGACGTATTCTAGGGCTTTGTTGCTCCTCTTCTAGTTGCGAGCGCAACTGGAGCACATTTGAGTTTGTAAGTAGCTGGGTATTACATCTATTTCATATTTTAGACTTTTATTTTTGGAATAATAACTTTGTTTGTTGTTCTCTATTGTTTATGAATTCGATTCATACCAAGAAGAGGAATAGGCTAGAACATCAACGTTTGAATGATCTAGTCTATGTTCAATACAATCGCCGCCTAGAAGAAAGGTTTCAACAAAGGCGTCTCGATAAGAGAAATTATGATCCACTTGTGCTTGACAAACTGGAATGGAGTAGTGAGTGGAGGATCGACGAGCAAGTGGATGATGTAATCCATCCCGATGCTGATCTCACATGGAACGTTGCTGGTAGAGCAATGGGGGCAACAATGGAGGGGCCCAATCGACCCAGGAGAGCTCAATCATCAACCTTTAGAGGAAATATGTGCTACATACGCCGTGGTAGAGGGAGTGCTGTTGGGGAGTCATCAGAATCAGATGGGGAAAAAGATTTGGAAGAAGAGGATGATGTAAATGATGACTTGGATGTCATAGATAACTTTAGTGAAAATGCAAATGCTTCTAGTGGACAACAAAGGAATCTGCCATCTGCTGATTTATTGGATGATTACGATGATTAAGTTATTTGTGTTTGACTGTTTGAGTATTTGGATTTTATGTATTATTTAAACTTTAAACTTTAAACTTGAACTTTGAACTTGGATGATTAGTTAAGTTTTCTTTTTTTATTTTATGAATTCATTTGCTATCAAGCTTCATTGCTTCACTAAGTCATTAATAGCTTGACAGGTTAGCCACTTATCTTATCATTTGATCTATTCTTAGGTTTCCAAATATATATCTTTGATTCATATATGATATATTGACATATATGCTTTTTACTTTGTTCAAGTTGCTCACTCACCTCCAATCATTGCTTTTAAGCTTCAGTCACAGGTTAGCCTTTTACTTTTTACTTTTGTGTGATGTACATGTTGATTTTTATGACTTGAGTGATGACTTGATGTATAATTGAATAAGTTAATAATTTATGTTGATTTTTTATGACATGATATGGCTATGTTGATTTTTTGATGATTTGATGTTCCTTAATGTTTGTTTTATATATTATAGGGTATATGTTCTAAGCTTGTAGCAGGCTAAATAACTTTAAAAAATAGGAAAAATAAAAAAGTAGCATACTAAATAATTTTAAAAAACAAAAATAAAAAATAAAAAATGACACGGGTGATTTGATCGCCATGGCAACGCCAAAACGGGCGATTCATCGCCAAATCGATTAGCCACCACTCCACCGCCTTGGATCGATTTGACGCCGTGACAACTATGGTCTTTATAGAATATTGTAGTTTTTTTTTTTTTTTATCATACAAAGTTATCCAGTGATTGTGGTCTATGGATCTCAGATTTTTGGGGAATTTGTGTGCCTTGTTACGGGAACTGAGAACCATATTTTGGAGGTGGGTTTTAAGTTTTGATGCTTAATTTCTGAAATTCAGTTTTCTCAGTGTGGTCACTGTCTCTTCGTTAGATGTTGTAAATTAGCACTAATCAGGAGTTGAATCACATTCAAAACAGAAGAAAAAACAAAAAGAGAACATTGGTTCCAGTTTATTGATGTTTAATCATAATCGATGCTGTACTGACTATAAAGGGTAGTACTACGCTTTGATCCTACCCAAAAATTGAGGAAAAACGAGTAGAAGAATTTGAAATTTTTTGCTGAGCTGATGTGTTATTATCTTGATTCTGTTGGACTTTTCACCTTAATTCGAGGGAAGGGAAAGTGATAAATTAGTACTTTGTGGTGTTTCTCATTAAATTCCTAGATATCTCATGGTCCTCCAAATGTTAAGTGATTCTTGGAAATGTATGGATTTTGGTTACTGGAATGTCCCCTCTCAATTTGCTTCTCATCCACAATTATACTATAGTAAAATATTTGACTAGAGTGTATATTTGGGCCCAAGGTTCACGGTATTGGGTTTCGACCTCTAGGGAGACCGAAATTTAGGTGGAAACTTGAGAAATTTCGAGGATGCAAGGGAATTTTTTCTGGTATGGTGGAAACTTAGGTTTTGACCCCCAAACAGTGTTTTTTTTTTTTTTTTTTGTCTGATATTTTGTGTACAACCTATTTTAAACATTTCTAACACATTCACATCATTAGTTTCATTTAAAAAACACATAAAGTCTTACTTGTATGGTGAACCAAAGGTTTGATAATCATTACGCTGACTTGTTGGCTTAAATTCTGAAACTTTACTACATAATGACTATATAGAGTTTATAATGTACATCAAAACATAAGGCATAATCCAAATAATCCAAAATAGATAAAAATATTACATCATTAACAATTATTTATCAACACTGAACAGTAGTGACTCAATTCCAAGTAGAGTGTCTAGGCGGTTCCATCCAAGTAGTGACTCACTACCCTCAACCTCAAGGCACGCATGTTATCTTTTCTAACATTATTTAGCAAGCTATATATACTTTATATCATAAAAAATCAACATTAAGCCACATCAAATCATTAAAATCAACATTTAGCCACATCAAATCATAAAAAATCAACATTAAGTCACATTAAGTTATAAAGAATTAACATTTAGAGAAATGCTCTTGTTCTATAATAAGTTTGACTAGTCAAATGATTTTTATTTTTACATGAGACTTTTTATATCAGGTGTAACATAAAACCAGCTTTCCAACAAGTCTAAGATTACCTAAATCTGAGTTGTAATGACATAGTTCTACTTCGGTCAAACTTATTTTAAAGTGAGCGAATGCTGTTAAAATCGCCTGAATGAAAATGATTTTGGGGATAACAAGACAAAAGATTATTTTACTGGACTTTTGGTTTCTAACATTGTTTTAACATTATAGGATTTATAAAATTTTCATAATTGAGAAAAACCTCAGCATTTAAAAGTTGAAAATTGCCCTTATAACCAAAATCCAGTTTTTGTTCTTGGACTAGGGGGTTGACTTTTTATCTTTCAGGAATTTGATTTTTAAACTATTTTTATTGGATTCAAATAGGGGGTATTTCCTTATTTATGAATAATATCTTAAATAAATGAAATAACAAATATAAAAACCATTTACTTAAATAATATTTGGCATAAATAAGTGCTAAAAAAATGAAAAATCTCCACTGTTTTCCCAAGTTTCCCACACTTGGGAGAAAAAATGCACAAGAGAAGCTCGAAATTTCCCATGTTTCAGTCGAAACATAGGAAACCGGGTTGAAACTGATGGGGAACCCTTAGGGAACGGAGGGGAAATCAGAGTAGAGAGGGGAAAACACGGAGAATCACACTTTACACATTCATTCAATGATCAAATCACTCTCTAAATCTTCAATCGATTACAACCAATATATAGGAAAATAGGAACATAAAATTAGAAACTTAACTGAAATGGAAACTAGCCTAAACTAGGAAACAACTATAAAAAGGAAACCAAGCAAGGAAATAAATCCTACTCCTATGTTCAAGTCTGGAAAATAAAAGCATGAAATAAAATACTAAGTAAACTACTAATTTTATTTCCAACCCTTATTGGACCAAAACCCTGGGCTGGACCAGTTCTTCTTGGCTCTTGGCTTCCAAAGTCGGTCATGCTGGTCCAACCAAGAAAGGGCAGCCGTATCTGCATCAACTCTCCTCCTCTGAAAAGAACTCGACTCCGCCGAGTTAGGGAAAGGACCGAGGAGATCGTCTGAAGGAATAGGCTAAATGAGGAACGATCCCACCATCTTCTTGAGCTTAACTTCAGGGAGATCTTTGGCAGGATGAAACTTCATAGTCTTGTTGGCATGCTTGAAGGCATAGGTATTGGCATAGCCACAATGTTGTACTTTCTTATCAAACAACCAAGGTCGACCAAGAAGGATATGGCACACCTTCAGAGGGAGGACATCACATTGGACTGTATCCTTAAATCCACCAATAGAATATGTGACTAAGCACTTATCTGTGATTTTGATATTAGAGTTGTTCACCCAAGCAACCTTGTAAGGATTAGGATGTGGTAATCCCAACTTACGAACAACGTCTTCAGAGACAACATTAGTGCAACTGCCTCCATCAATGACCAAGGTTAACAACTAATCATTGCACTTCACACGAGTCTGAAAAATACTACTGCGGTGCCAATCTTCATTTTCAGTGGCTTCTGAGTGGTCAACACATGACGAATGACATAAAAAGGATGTTGGTCCTCGTCACTGAGAGTGTCATTGACTTCACCTGTTGCACACTCTTCTCTTAAATCAACTGTGTCAGAACCAAGTTGCTCTTCGGGAATATATGGTATAGGAGTATCCTTATCAATAAAAGCAACCAAATGGCTGGGACATTGAGCACTGATATGTCCAAATCCATGTCATGAGTAGCACCGAACTGTAAATTTTAAAGAATCAGAAGGCTTATCTGAACCACGCCGAGGGGGTGAGTATGGGCTAGTAGGCCATGAAGATGACATTTCAAAGACATGTCGAGGTAGAGAATACGGCCAACTAGGTCGTGAAGAGACCATAGATGTAGCACTAGCCTGTGGTTTGCTAGATGACCTCTCTTGGGTAGGAGACTGTTGCCAAACGGAACTAGTACCTAGAGAAAAAGTATCTGCAAAATTTCTCCGATTGTATGGGCGTTTCAGACTTTCCTCAACCTGATATGCTACTTGTACGGCGTCTTCCATGGTAGGTAGTCGACTAGATGCAAGGGCAGCACTAAGTTAAGGGTGCAAACCATTGCGAAATTGGGCCACTAAGACTTCTTCATCCCACTCAAAGTCAGAACGAGTGGCCAAATAATAAAATCTAGCAACATACTCCTCAACAGTCAAATTCTCTTGTTTCAACCATGCAAATCTAAGATGCATGCGTTGCTTGTAATCAGAAGGCAAGAATCGCCGATTCATGACTTTATACATTTCAGCCCAAGTAGTGACCAAACCAATCCCTCGAGTTCGGTTCTATTATTGTTGCTTGATCCACTAGACTCAGGCTGTGCCTTTCAGTTTGGCCTCTGCAAATAGGATCTTTCGAGCCTCAGTCAACCCGTACCATCTGAAGAATGTATCTAAACTGTGAATCCAGTCAAGGTACAACTCTGGATTATTGTCTCCATAAAAATCAAGGACATCCAATTTTACTGCTCTTTCTGCTCCATCATCATGTCTACCAGTCCCATATGGTGATGGAGGTGGTGGTGGTAGTGTTACTGGCGGATCCTGTGGAGTGGTATTGGAAGAATCCCCAGATTGAATGGGACTCTTTCCTTTATCTGCTGCCACCAAACGATCAATAGAAACTTGCATGGATTTTACCATTGTTTTCAGCAACATGACCATGTTAGTGAGAGCATCAAATTTTGTATCAGTTTCTCCTTTATAAGAATTCAGCTGTTGAACAACTTCACTATTGGCTACCATGGTGATGATTAACAGAATAGCACTCAAGAATATATGGTAGAATAGTAAATAAATTTTTTTTTTCAGGGATGGCAGAATTGGTAATATTGAAAGTTCACTTTAAATCCAAAGGAACCTCTTAAGGGTATACTTGGAAGTGACTAAAAATTAGGACAAAAACAGATAATGGAGGAAGAGAAGGGTATTATTGGAAGTTCACAAGAGTTTAAAGAAAAAGGGAAGGATAAAATATGAGAGCGTGGGATGTGGGATTTTACCAACAAAAGGAGTCCTTCTCCTTCTTGGAGTCAGAAGTAGACGGAGAAGAAAGCGGAAGCTCGATATCCAGCGGTGGATCGATCGAACCAGGTATGTTCCTCTCTCTCTTCTTTTTCTTCTTCTTTCTTCTCTCCTTCTGTTCTTTCTTCTTCTTCTTCTGTACTTTCTTCTGTTTCTCTTTCTCTTCTCGTCTTCTGATTCTGTCTTCTCTCTCTGCTGCGTTTTTTTTTTTTTTTTTTCTTTTTTCTTTTCTTCTTCTTCTTCTAGTCTTCTGCTTCTCTCTTCTTCTTCTTCTCGTCTTCTGTTTCTTCTCGGTTCTTTTTTTTCTTCTTCTTGCTGCTCCTTTTCTCTTTTTTTTTTTT
>NC_056560.1:8904834-8917143 GCF_013358625.1 Macadamia integrifolia | reverse complement strand
TTTTTTGGCTGCTGCCGGAAGGAACAGAGATGCCGGTAGGGCAGGGAGGTTTTGGGGGGATTTTTTTTTTTTTTGTTCTCAGTATCGGTGGAAGCCGACACAGAGAATGGGAAGGGAAGAAGAAAGATGGGGAAGGAATAGGATCCTTCGGCCCTGATACCAAGTTGATGGGGAACTCTTAGGGATGGGAGGGGAAATCAGAGTAGAGAGGGGAAAAAACGGAGAATCACACTCAACACATTCATTCAATGATCAAATCACTCTCTAAATCTTTAATCGATTACAACCAATATATAGGAAAATAGGAACATAAAATTAGAAACTTAACTGAAATGGAAACTAGCCTAAACTAGGAAACAACTATAAAAAGGAAACCAAGCAAGGAAATAAATCCTACTCCTACGTTCAAGTCTGGAAAATAAAAGCATGAAATAAAATACTAAGTAAATTACTAATTTTATTTCCAACCCTTGTTGGACCAAAACCCTGGGCTGAACCGGTTCTTCTTGGTTCTTGGCTTCCAAAGTCGGTCATGCTGGTCCAACCAAGAAAGGGCAGTCGTATCTGCATCAGAAACCAGGTCGAAACAGGTGATTTTTTAAAATCCCCTAAGGTTTAGTTTCGACCTAGGTCGATATTTGCGAAATATGCGAAATTTCGCATGTTAATTTCGCTCGAGTTCTGGAACCATGTTTGGGCCACGTTGCTGAAATCATGAAATTAGAGTTCTAAGTTTTGAGGCTTAAAATTCAAGGAATGTGTTGTTGTCTCTAGGAGGCCAAGTAAGGATCAATGCAACTGACATTTGCTTTATATATTGTTATGGAACAGAATACGATTAAGGATCAATTTTCTGTGTTTTGTTTTAGAAAGGAGAAAATGGGTGAAGGGGATATCTCTTCACCACCTCTAAAAACAATCTATGGGATTGGGTCTTATATATTTGAAACAAAATCTGTTTTGTTTTTATATAAGCCCAAGTGGGCCTTTCACATATGATAGGCCCAGATTAAGAGAGACTCTATTCTCAGAAATTGAACTACCAAATGGATTTCTTATTAGTGAAATATTTCAGATTGATGCAACCAAAACAACTCCAATTTGTTTGTTCTTCAATCATATGCGAATGCCAAAAAGATGGACATTCCAAGGAAATTCTTCCCAAGGTTCCTAGTCTGCATTAGTGAGCTTGAGTTCAGATGTTATATGACATTATCCCAGGATGGTTGGGATTAAATTTAATCAAAAGATCAGCATTTGCTGCCCAAACTTGAATCTTGATCTTCCTATTTATAACCCAAAAAAATTAAACAGCTAACCATACGTATATAACCCGCCTATTGCAGTTTCTTCATTGCCCTTTCATAATAAAATTGATGATTTTGTGGGGGACTAAAAATAATAGATAACCCAAAGCGTAAACAAGTGGGTGCATTAAATTCCAAAACGAAGCTTCGAATGAAGCACTTCATGAAAAAATAACACCATCAAGGGAATGTGACATTTTAAGTGTATGCAGCATGAATAACTGCAAAGCAATGTATGTGAAAGGCATTAGACAAGAAAATGAACCTGTCAACCCTCCTTGGTTGAACAGTTTGGTATAAATAAATAGATACAAGTATTAACACAATGGAAAAGGGAATCTGCTCCAGAATGTCCAAAAGGTCATTACCAATCTAAAGGCAAAAGTCAAGAATGATCATCTCTAGAAGCACAAGAGATACTTGTAATTTGCGAGGACCACTATACTAATTGAAAGAAACTACAGGCATACTGATTCAGACCATACATTATTTATTATGGTGAGTTCCAACATTTCAATAGTTTCAGTAATGCAACCAAAAAGGAAGTCCTAGTTGCTAGAGGCATTATATTCACCTCCCCAGGGACGGTACCCTCTTCTCGACCAGCAGTTGAAGAGTCCAAACAAGATGATAAAGGTGATTTTTTAATTCCATTTTCATTGTCACTGTCACTGTCCCAGGAAAATTCGTCACTGTCACCACTTGCAGCATTTCCATCCTGTACGAATTAAAACTCATTACGATTATGAAGCAAGAATAAAAAGAAATTAAAGCTTACTTCATTTTTTTTATTGATTATTAGGTACAATAATTAAAGTGATTAAGGGGGGAAAATCACCATGTCACCAGAATCTACTTTTTCCCAAGCATTAATTCCCAAACTGTTGAAGAAACAAAGGGTGGGGGGAGAATAAGCAGCAACCCAAGAAGAACTCGCAAAAATAACACAATTTAAGCAAAATGTTGAGGGATTGTATATAGTCCCTCTATTATACAACACCAAGCCGGAGGACATGAAACAAGTAGCGGGACTTCGAGTTCACAACATAACTATACTTACAACCTCCCACCAATCAGTTGAATTTCTCAGTTCTCTCCCCGGTGAACCCGCAATCTTTGATGATATTCCTGGCCTTCCTCTAATAATCAGCATAAGTAAGTAAACTTCTCAAGAAGCACAAGAAAATTAGCTAGAAAAATAGTTTATGCTTGATTCAAGTGACTTACTCGGTTTCTCCTTCACTTTCTGCCCTTTGCAACTGCAGCGCGTCTCGTTCCACTAACTGAGTAACTCTTAGCAAGAAAGGCCACTAGTGGTGTCTGTTTATCCAAGTTCATCTCAATTGGAGGATACACAGACATTACTACGGCAATTACTCTGTAAAAATTTTAATTTCTAACGGCTGAAAACTACTCGATCCGGTAATTGACAATGCTAAGATCGAATGCTGTGGATGCGAAAAATATTACCTAAATTCAAAGGGGGAAAAAGATACAGGAATCAAAACTCAATCACTCTAGCCTTAGAACAGTTTGGCCCAAAGGAAGTCTGGGAGGGAGCAGATAAAAATTGAAAAAGAAATGTGAAAATTGTGAAACAAAACAAATTCACAGAAATTTTGAAACCCTAAAAAATGCGATCAAGGAGACCTACCCAAATGATAAATATAGAGGAGCGAAAAATGTTGTCCCCGAGTAACATCAAGATTTGCAGCGGATAACGACGAACCTGAGTTGTTGAAGAAGAAGAAGATATAATCGAAGACAGGAATGCAATTCTCTTAGATAAAGGTATCCTTCCTAGGCGGAGGATTAGGGTTTTGCGCCAACAGAGCAAACCGATAATTACACGAGAACGCACCAAAAATGGAAACAAATTAACAGCGACGGGAGGTTGCGCCAGGAAGGGAAAGAGATGAGAAAGTCAAGCATGCACTGCAGGTAATGCCTCGGAGAGAGAGAGAGAAAGAGAGAGAGTCGCCACTCGCGAGCATGAGTAGCAGAGGGGTTCGTCGAGGAAGAAGGTGTAGGCTGCAAGCCGCAACTATCACCGTCTCTCCTCGCAGACCAAATTTGGAAACAAAAGAGGGAACGTTGGGTTACGGTTGAAAAGGAGCGAGACGATCCACATAGTTATCACTAAACAGTTCTGAGTTCTGACTAATATTAAAATAGAAAATTTTTAATTCCATTTGGTGGTCATGTATTGGTTGTACTGTTGGTTACGCACTTAAAATGACCGCATAGAAAGCCGCGCTTAAACAGTAAAAGTCTTTTTTTTCTTTTTTTTTTTCACCGCGGGTGAAGAGAATCTAGCCTTTAGGTGTCATTGTTTTCTGTACTACCTTTTGTTGTACGAAGTGCCATGGCAGCATTCATGTAGTCTCATCCTACGGATTACGAGACTGAGGATGAAAAATTAGATCCACATTTCATTATAATACGGGAGGAGTAGGTAAAGATCAGGTTTTTTTTTTTTTTTTTTTTTTTCTTGATCTTCACACACAGTATTTATATACTAGAATAATTCTCATACAAAAATTTGATCCATTTCTCATTAAAAAAAAAAGATTGTCTAGACAAACCAAGAGTGCATTAATGCGAAGTGATAAAACCATTTTGTACATGAGGGGCAAAGAGATTGTTTCATGTTAGCATGAGAGGTGTGTTAGTTATTGCACTTCAATGCTAAAGTTTAAACAAGATAATCTAGTTTTAGTTTTAATTTACAAAACATGTTTCTCCTTTTTTTTTTACCCCACTTTCCCTACCTTTTGTATACACTGAAATTATGTCTAATTAGAGAATCCTCAAAACGATGATTTGAGTTTGAGACAAATCTTAGAATTCATATGATGAAATATAATTGTTTTAATCTTGGGGTAATTTGGGTGTTAAAACCTTTACATACCTAGCTGAAACTTCTAAGATTATTTGAGCAAAAATAACATTATTTGAGCAAAATTCATATTGAATTTTTTTTTTTATTTATTTTCTAGGCATAATGACCTCTAACGTCTCAAACCCCAATAGGGGATGCATTTCTTCGAACCCTTGTGGGAGACTCAAGCTATGTTTGATTGTTAGGATAACTAAAGAGAAAGAAAATGAAAATTCCATACTTAATTGCACTTCCCTCCTCTAAACTATGGTTTAATATCAAATTCTCCCCATATACTTTCACATATATCAACACCCTCCCCTCTAGTTTGAAATGCTTTCAATCGTCTCATTAGTGGCTGACGGTGTTAAAATGACTTATAAAAAGACTGATTTACCCTTGTGTCATCTACATATACTCCCTTCTCCTTTTATCTTTGGACCTGCTCTCAGCTCTCGGCAAGGCTTCTCCTCGTTCGTAACCTCGCTGGAGAAATCACATATGAACCTGCAACTTATGGTAACTCCTCTTTCTTCCATTCCTTACCTTCTACCCGAATTCCTTGGCGATGGGATTTGTACCCCTCCATTCCTCAATTGAGCAACCAGTGGAGCTGTTAACCCTTGGTATATCACTAGCACCTAAGGAAGAAGAAGTCTTAATTACCCTAGGTGGAGTTGCCATCACCGACAAGTCATGTGGCGAAACAGGTATCGCTGTGTTAGGTGAGATCTGAAGCATCCTTGAAAAGATACTGCAAGGCCTCATCTCTTCATCCAAAATCTTCTGAGAAAGAAGTTTACCAGAAACACTACTAGTACTACTATCTTGCACATTCATCTGAGCCAGGCATGTATTAGAATTTGATGTATCAAAGCCTACTGTTATTCCAAGTTCTTGAAGCAACGAATCTCGTGAATTCGAAAAAGGATCGCCGAAATCATCATCCAAGGCGGCAGCCATCGTCAAAGACTGAAAATTGGTGGCTTCTGAAGGGAATTGCCAATCTAAAATTGGGTTGTTTGTACTACTACTTCCAGTTCCAGAGCTGCTACCACCTGCACGAACTATATCATCTAAATCCCCTTGATAATTTTCCATCCTTTGCCAAGATAAACTACACATATTTTTAAATAAAGAAGTGTAAGTAAAAGGAATCTGATTCCATTGGAATCTGGTTCTTGATTAGTTTCGAGTTTTGAACACAACAAAAGTAAAAAAAATACAAGGATTTAAAAAATACATGGAATTATATTCCGTGTTCGAGCATTGATTGAGCTGGAAATCAAACTGGTGATGAGATGGGTCTTGCTAGGGAAGCCAAAAAAGCAGATATGTTGGGAAGGTTGAAACTGATGCTGTTCTAAAAAACACAGAACCAGTTATTCAGATGAGAGAGAGAGAGGCAGTCGATGAAAGCTCTGCGGAGACCAGCAACTTGGTGCGGTTAGGGCGGTGGAGCAGAGCAATGAAGATGCGGCAACGACGTTGGAGCAGATCGACAGCCAAGAACAGCTCTCCCGACGGTGGAGCAGAGTGACGATAGAGCAAATCGCCGCTGGATTTCAGCAATCGACTGTGGAGAGCTGGGATGAAGAAGGGCAAATCCAAATCGCGATGAAGAGATCTTAATGTTTAGACATTTTAGGACTTAAGGCTTAATTCATGTGGAAAGGGTAATTTCGACTGAAAATTGCATGTTTGATTGATGATTTCATAACTTAATTGGGCTTCAAATTAAAAGGGAAAGTATTGATATATATGAAAGCATGTGGGGGAATTTGATATTAAATCAGAGTTCAAGCGAAAAGAGTGTAATTTTTTTAAAAAATAAACGTATATAATCATCACCTTTGCAATCAAAAGGAACTCATAGATTAGATGGCTGGAGATCCAAAGATTACAGAGGCTCCAAGAGGGGTGAGGACGTGCAGAAAGAAGTGTTCAATTGTGTACTAGCAAGTACGTACAAGGGATTACATTTTCAATATTCGATTTGGAATTTACGTTTGTTAGGGACTGTTGATGTTTGGGGTCTGGGGATGCATAAATTGGTAAGACACACCATTGTGAAAAACGAGGGGCACTGTTCTGTAGTTTTGTAAACTAATAGACTGACTAAGGACCGATAGCTAACTGATCGGTTATTAACCGGTCTCGCACTTGGCGTTTAGGAACAATTACATAATCAATCGATTTCAATCCTGACCCTCAAAGGTGCACGACTATCAAAGCCTGACCAAAACCAATCAGATCTAATGTTTTGACAATACCTCTATGAAAGATATATTATCCAACTATAAAATGTGATAATAACAACTACTAGTCGGTGAACTGTGATGTGTAAATAATCCATACTTACCAGGAGGTCTCCCATGTGGCATTTTTATTGTCAAATAAAAACCCATTAGTCAAGTGGGTATAGAGTGAATTAATACATGATCTAGAACACCTAATTGGGTCATTTGGAAAGTAGATATTTCCAATTACAATCATGATTTGGATTAACTACATGTCAAATTTCATGGTCTAATTTAATCAAATGTCTTTACATATATTGCATGCATTCCCGTATATATTCATGCATTCTTATCGTTATTCTAATCACATCACTACTAAATCTTTCACCCTAAAAATAATTTCAATATTTTCTTTTGCGAAAAAGGTTGGGACACCATATCCAACATGTGTCATCATCTCTAATATCCTTTTGGAAAAGACCTTTTTGGCTTTCTGGTTAGTCCAACTTCAAAGGGCTATATCTTCCTCATCTTAACTCCGATTTGGGTGATTCAAGTTGGAGATTCTTCATATCTTCGAACTCTACATGCCTAAGGGAAGAAAATGAAGAGGAGAGTTATAGAGGTGGCTGAATATTTGAGTTGAAGCTCAAAGAAAGCTTAGAATTTGAATGCAAAACCTATAATCTCTTGTACTTGATCCATAACCTCCATTAGAGACTTGAAAAGCTGCTGGAAGCCAATGTAGCAAACTTCATTGGTGGTAGCCAAGAAAAGGAAAAAAGAAAAATAGAGAAGAAGCCCATTCATGCTTGTGTGAGCCATTGTTGAGCCATTAGAGTTCTAACAAAGGAATAGAGGAAGTAGAAAGAAAGAAGAGAGAAGAGGAGAAGTGGTGTGCCTTGATAAAACTATGGTGAGCTTCCACAAAGGAGGAGAGAAGAATAAAAGAAATGAAAGGAAAAAAGAAAGGAAAGGAAATGAAAGAAGGAAGGAAAAAAAGAAAGAAAGAAAGAAATGAAAAGAAGAGGGAAAGTATCTGTATTACACACTCACTGTCAGAGTGTTCTACAATATATTTGAAGATTCCAATCTCTTCATCAACTTAGGGGAGATTGAAGATTCTAGTGGACCATCAGAGTTCTCGGTCCCATCTTCGGAAACCAGTGATCAGAGACATTACAGGGTTGTAAGCTATTCTACATTTATTGACCTGCGCTTTTGATTTACTATATTTCCATTGTATGCTTAGCTAGGTTATATTGCCATAAACCTATACTATGTGGGATATCATAGTAGGACATTGTTATAAGCCCAACCTTATCTATGTAATTGGTGTTCAGTGGATGCTAGACATAGGAACAGTGTGTTCCTTGGTAGGTACCACTACCGAAACATATTTACCATGGGTGTGGCTTCTCATGGACACTGGGAACGTGTTCTCTTGGTTGTGGATGTAGTTATAATTAGTATTGAGTAAATGCTGAGCCCGACAGTGGGTATTACTCCTTGCATGTAGGATACTGGCCGAAGTATGTATTTCTTGTGTTGTGATTGTGCATGCTAGTGTTGTATTGTGGATTGGAGTGTATGTCTGTAGGATGGATATGTACATCTGGTAGACCTAACCAGTTGGTGGTGCAATGTGAATGTACATAAGACTATGTATATGTGACAATGATTGTCGTGTGGGGTTTGTGAGTTAGCTCTCAACAGCAATACAAGTGTTGCTGCCAAAAATCCGTATGAGTTGATCCTGCACAAGCACAGACGGCAGAGGCCCGGAGCTTTGTCCAAGGTTAGTCCTCCGACGCTCAAGTTAGGGTTGGTCACACAGTTTTTGTTATAGGAGTAATGGTGTAGGTATTGATGCTTACCTTCTTCCTGCTTCTCAGGCCCTCTTATATAGCTTTTAGGGTTTAGGGTTTCCCTTTTCCTTGGAGGAGTCGTCCTCGGGTCCACCTCCTTTCCTTTTAGAGTTATACTCGAATACCTCTTATCCCCTTCGTGGGGATATTCTCTTCACGCAGTTAACGTGGTAGAGTCCTTGCAGCCTCTGTCAGGTGGGTGACATGTGTCCAAGTACGCAACGTGTGTCCTTACCCTACTGGGTAGTCAATTTGGCCGTATCAGGAGTCCCCTTACTCCTGCCAGGAGACTCTTCCTGTGGGAGTAGCCAAATTTTTCGTCATCTTTTCTCTTCTTCTTCTTTTTTTTTTTTTTAGCTTCCCTTCGGCCTTATTCCTTCGGCTTCGGCTTTAGTTCTGCTTGCAACCGAGACCTTCGGTTAGCCGACGTGAAGACCTTTGGTCAGTTTGGCTCGGCCATGCCCGAGCCCCCAACCGAAGTAAGGACCTTCAATTAGTTCGGCTCGGGCTTGTCTGAGCCCCACGACAGAGGTGAGGACCTTCGGTCAGGTCTGTTCGGCTTTTGCCTAAACTCCCAATTGAGGTGGGGACCTTCGGTCAGGTCCATTCATTTTTTGCCAAACTCCCAACCGAAGTGAGGACCTTCGATCAGGTCCATTCGGCCTTGGCCGAACTTCCAACAGAGGTGAGGACCTTCGGTCAGGTCCGTTTGGCTTTTGCCTAAACTCCCAATCGAGGTGGGGACCTTCGATCAGGTCTATTCGGTTTTTGCCTAAACTACCAACCGAGGTAAGGACCTTCGGTTAGGTCCGTTCGGCTTTTGCCTGAACACCCAACCGAGGTAGGGACCTTCGATCAGGTCCGTTCAGATTTTTCCTGAACTCCCAACCGAGGTAAGGACCTTCGATCAGGTTCGTTCGGCCTTGGCCTGAACTCCCAACCGAGGTGAGGACCTTCGATCAAGTCCATTCGACCTTCGTCGAACTCCCAACCGAGGTGAGGACCTTCGGTCAGGTCCGTTCGGATTTTACCTGAACACCCAACTGAGGTAGGGACCTTCGATCAGGTCCGTTCGGCTTTTACCTGAACTCCCAACCGTGGTAAGGACCTTCGATCAAGTTCGTTCGGCCTTGGCCTGAACTCCCAACCGAGGTAAGGACCTTCGGTCTGGTCCATTCCCGTTCGGATTTTTCCTGAACTCCCAACCCGTCGCCAGTGCTTCGGCTTCTGCCCATTTCATAAAGTAGTCTACCACCACCATGACAAATTTCCTTTATCTCGTGGCTAGGGGGAATGGGCCCAGGATGTCGACTCCCCACATGGCGAATGGTATTGGGCTCGATAGAGATGAGAGCTCGGTAGAGTGTAGCCTGGGAACGGGGTCGAACATATGGCACTTGATGCACTTCTTGACTAATGATTTCGTGTCCTTCCTCATTGTCGACTAGTACAGACCCTGCCTTAGCACTTTATGTGCCAAGGCCCGGGCTCCCAGGTGCTGGTCGCATATCCCTTCATGCACCTCTCGGAGTGCGTATTTGCCATCGACAGGGTCCAAACACTTGAGGTACGGCACGGTGAACCCTATTTTGTACAGTGCCTCATCCTTAAGAAGGAAGCGTGCTAACCTCATTCGTACTTTCCTTGCCTCGTCCCTATTCTCTGGGAGATTTTCTTCCTTGAGGTATTCGGTTATGGCATCCATCCAGCTATGGTCGTGTTCGCCTATAGGTAATACCTCTCGAGGTCTTTCGGTACTTGGTTGTGGTAGCACTTCAAAATACACCGATTGTCCGAGGTCAGTGAAGTCAGAGGTGGCCAATTGCGATAGTGCGTCAGCACTAGCATTCTCTTCTCGTGGCACTTGCCTTATCTCAAAATCCTTGAAGGCTGTTATTCTTTCTCGCACTGTCTTCAAGTACCCAACCATCCTTTGTTCCTTGGCTTCGTAGTCTCCATTCACCTGTCATACTATGAGCTGTGAGTCACTATGCACCACCAGCTCTTGTACCATCAAAGCCTGAGCCAGATTAATTTCAGCTATTAACGCTTCGTATTCTACTTCATTGTTGGAGGCATCGAAGTCAAACCGTAGGGCGTATTCTATCTTGAAACCCTATCGGCTGACCAATATGATTCCTGCGCTGCTTCCTGTGTTGTTGGAAGCACCATCCATGTACAATGTCCAAGCCTTTTCTCCTCGGTCCTCGACAAACTCCTGGGGATCATCAGGGAGCGTCGTTTCGATGATGAAGTCTGCGAGGGCCTGTGCTTTAATTGTGGTTCTCGATTTGTATTGGATGTTGAATTCTCCCAATTATATGGCCCATTTTACCAGGTGACCGGACATATCCGGTTGCTACAGTATCTTCTTGAGGGGCTGGTCTGTGAGTACGCATACCGTATGTTATTGAAAATAGGGCCTCAGCTTTATTGCCGCTGTTACCAAGGCATACGCCACTTTCTCCGTCTTTCTGTATCTTGTTTCGGCATCTAGTAGGATTCGACTGACATAGTATATTAGTCGTTGTTGCCTTCCTTCTTCCTTCGTCAGCACTACGCTTACCGCCACTGCTGATACAGCAAGGTACGTGTAATATCCCACTTCTTAAACCCGGTCTGATTTCGCGATTTGAACCGGTTAACCATGCAGGAACCGAGCCAGAGGATATTAGAGCGGGTTCCTTATGGGCTATGATGGCACGGGTGACCTTAAACACCGGCTGGCCCGACAAGTCCGAGCCAGTGCCAGAAGAGACGGGAGTGCCCAAACCGTGTACGTGCACCTACCATAAGGCTATGTACGGATAAAACAGGTATTATATCCGTATTTTAAGGTATATACGTATGCTACATCGTATGCCTGGGGTGGGGTTCGTGCCGAGGTCCGAACCCGGTCAAAATCCCAAGTTTTGGCTCTCAGGCGGGTATAACAGGTGGGTACACCCACCCACCTGAGTGACCCATCCAAGACTATTCACTTAATTAGGAATAGTATATAAGACTTAATGATTTCTTTTCTTTCCATTTATTACCCTCGTACGTTTGGTGAGAAAGTAAAGAGGAGAGAGAAAAGAGAGGGAAGAAGAAAGGAAGAGGAAAAAAGGAAGGATTTCAGTGGCGCCGAAGCTAGATCTTGCCATTCCGGTGTCGGGAGAGTAATCTTCAACTCTAGATCTACGGTTGGAGGTAAGAAAAGTTGGGTTTTATGAACATTCACCATACCCGAGCTTTAAACCCTCGATTCGAGTATGATTTCTTGAGATCTTGTAAATAACTTTTGAAATGATGAATCTAAGGTTTAATAGATGATTTATGTGTTGATCTTGAAGGATTTGAAGAGATATTGACAAGGTAGAAGAAGCATTGTGAGTTAGAAGTGATTCGAAGGGTTTGAAGTCATTTTTGGGCAAAGAAGGTAAGATGGTTTCCCTCACTTGAATCTAACCTAGATCTAGGTTAGAACCATCCTATAGGACTTCAAAGGTGTGAAGAATAGGTGGGGGAAAGCCCCATTTGATTCCCCAAAGGATGGAGAAAATGGGGAAGAAACAGAGTCATTCCCGCCAAAACCGGTGGGTACAACCGGCGGGTACCTACCCGCCTGAGAGTACCCACCTGAGAAGGCAGGGGTCCCTGGCAAAACCGGTGGGTACAACCGGCGGGTATAACTGGCGGGTACCTACCCACCGGTCATAACCGGTGGGTAGACAGCCCACCTGTCTTACCCACCTGTTTGGCCCCGAAGGTGATCCGTATGTCCGATCGAACCCAAATCGGACGTGTGACCTTCTTTTGACATTCTAAATACGATTTTGACATCAGATTTTGTTAATTTCGATTCTAAAATGGTGAAGTACTAACCCCTCTCAATTATGTTAGGTTCACCGAATCCTACCCGATTCGCTCCGGATCTCACCTGTACCGAGCGGGAATCCTTGTGCGCTACAAGTAAGTGGAGAGAGGACGTTTGGCCTTGTTTCAAGGCATTTGTTTGGCATTCATATAACTAT
>NC_056560.1:8890926-8904814 GCF_013358625.1 Macadamia integrifolia | reverse complement strand
TCAGTTATTTACATTTCTGTTGAGAGCCGGTGGACGGCATTGTCTTTACTTTTCCGAGTACTCACGGTGGGCCTTCTCCAACAGCCCTATGGGCGTATCGCGGGTGGGAGTTCGCGGCTCGTACCCGGAGTATACGCGCACTGTGGTTGTAGTAGCACTAAAACCAAAGACTTAGTAATGTTGTTTAGGTGGATGTGAATTAAAATGAATAACATGGCATGTAGTGCATATGATGTGTTGTGATGTGTGGACTGTTGTGTGTGGTCCACCTCTCTACTTACTGGGCTAGTGAGTTCATTCCACGTGTACATCCCCTTTTTAGATGATTTTGCAGGTCAAATATCTGAGGAGCATGGGGTGGGTCCCACAGTCGAGTTTCCTGAAGAGGACTGGTGGACCCCTGAGGAGTTTGAGCACGGCGTAGACTGCTCTTGCGAGAGCTGTGCTGCAGGACAGCAGTTCTGAGGCCGAGTTGAGCTCCACCCTTGAGGCTGTGCTGAGCTCCACTTCTGAGGCTGAGCTGAGCTCTTCTACATGATGCCGAGCTGGGCACAACTCCTGATGCCGAGCTGAGCTCCAGCCTTGAAACCGAGCCGAGCTGTGTACTCTGATGGTTTTTGATGATTTCCTGTATATACTTGATATTTGAATTTTATTCTTTTTGTGTATATATCATGCCTTCGGGCCCAAATGTATATATTTATTGTATCACAAATTTGGGTATCAAGTATATGTGATTTATTCACAGGTAAAAACTTAGTCTTCCGCTGATCTGATGAATTTACGTTAGTGTGTGTATGCTGTGGTGGAATACAGTATCTGATGATCCTGGCAGGTTTGGGTTAACCGGTGTTAACTCGGTCACCGCTCCGGTTCAGTGTGAACGGGGTGTGACAGTACGACTGCAAGGTATCCCCAGTGTTTGGCTTCATCAGCAGTGGGGGTGCTTCCAGGTACTCCTTCAGTTGTTCAAAGGACTTTTCGCACTCCTCCGTCCATTCGAATTTTTTGGTCCCCCTTCAGTGCTTTGAAGAAGGGGAGGCACCTGTCAGCCAACCGAGACATGAATCGCCCTGGGGTGGTGACCCGACCTGTTAGCTCCTGGACTTGCTTCACATTCTGGGGTGACCTCATATCCCGAATGGCTTGTATTTTCACCGGGTTGGCTTCAATTCCCCTCTTTGAGACAATGAAGCCGAGGAACTTTCCCGAGGCTACTCCGAATGCACACTTTGCCGGGTTCAGCTTCATGTCGTACCACCTCAGCACCTGGAATGCCTCTTCTAAGTTTTAAATGTGTCGTTCCGCCTTCTGGATTTTTACGAGCATATCGTCCACGTATACTTCCATCATTTTGCCGATCATCCCCTTGAAGATTTCATTCACCAACATTTGATAGGTGGTCCCTACGTTCTTTATCCTGAAGGGCATGACTTCATAGCAGTACAGTCCTCCCTCGGTCACGAAGGATATTTTCGGGACATCAGCCTCTGACATCTTGATCTAATTGTACCCCGAGTATGCATCCATAAAGCTCAACGCCTCGTATCCTACCGTGGCATCAATGAGGAGGTCTATCTTCGACAGGGAGTATGCGTCCTTCGGGCAGGCCTTGTTCAGGTCGGTGAAGTCGATGCAGATCCTCCACTTTCCATTTGCCTTCGGGGCCATCACCACATTAGATATCCACTCCGGGTATTGGATCTCGCGGATGAACTGGGCCTTCAATATCTTCACTACTTCTTCGTCTATTTTCTACTGCCTTTCCAGGGCGAAAGTCCTCTTCTTCTGTTGCATCGGCTTCTTCGTCGGGTTAACATTCAGATGATGTCTATTACCTCTCGATCTATTCCAGGCATGTCTGAAGCCGACCAGGTGAAGACGTCAGAGTTGTTTCAGAGGAATGAGATGAGTTTTTCTCATTGTTACCTTGGCATTGTAGCCCCGATCTGGAATTGCCGAGCGCTATCCCCCTCTTCGGCCTCAAATTGTACCAGATCCTCAGTCGGCTCCCCTCGTTGATAACTGATGTCATCGTGTAGATCTTCTATTGGGAGCACCTCGCCCGCCTTTTCTCTTCCCCACAAGGTAGTGGCATAGCACCTCCGGGATGCCTCCTGATCGCCTCGACATTCCCCGACCCCGTTCTTGGTTGGGAATTTCATCTTGAGATGGAGGGTGGAGACGACGGCCTTTAGTAGGTTCAAACCAACCCTCCCTAGTATGGCGTTGTATGCCGAGGTAATGCCTGCTACCAGGAAGTTGATCATGACTGTTACTTGGCGATCCCCGATGCTGGCTCTTACTGGCAACTCAATCGATCCTTCCACTTTTACTGGGATGGCTGAGAATCCCTGCAATGGGTGTTCGACTTTCTTCAACTTTCCTTCATCCAGGCCCATCTTCCAGAAAGCTTCCAGGAACAGGATATCAGCTGAACTGCCGTTATCCACTAAGATTCTCTTCACTCTGTAATCCGCTATGGTTATGGTGACTATCAGGGCATCGTCGTGCAGGGTGTGCACCCCTTCCATATCATCGTCTGAGAAGGAAATAACCGTCCCCGTCCTTGCCTTCTTGTTCGATCATTCAGCCACATGCACGCGTCTCGCATAGGCTTTTGCTTTCCTGGTCGAGACCGAACTTTCTCTAGCAGCTAGGCCTCCACAAATGGTCGCTATAACTCTAGTTGGGCTCTTATTCTCATCTCGGAGGTGATGGTCAGCTTCCTCGGGTGTTTGGTCCCTTCGTCGTTCCTGATTACCTTTGCGGGTAGGCCCCCTTCTTTCATAGCGGCCTCTGCCATCTCTCCGACGGTTATCCCTACGGTCATTACTGTCTTGGGCATCCTCCTTTTCGCGATCCACGAATCGGCCTAGATATCCTCTTCGGATCATTCCTTCTATCTCCCCCTTGAGGTGCCAACAATCTTCAGTGTCGTGGCCCTGGTTTCTGTGGAAGTGGCAATACCTGTCCATATTGCGTCTCTCGGGGTTCCGTCCCATCTTCCTTGGCCACTTCATGGCTCTGGCATCCGGGGAGTCCTTTATCTGCATCAATACATCCGTTCATCTCTGGTTCAGGGGTGCGTATTTCTCGAACTTCCTTGGTGGACTGGGTGCCCGATCGCGCTCAAACTTTGGTCTTTTGCCTTCTTCGAAGGGTTTGTCATCACCCCTTGAGACCCTTTTTCTTTCCGTCTTCCTTTCAGTTTCTTTATTGGCTTAAAGGGTTTCTTCCATCTGGATGTACTTATCGCATCGAGCTCTCGGCTCGGCTAGGTTCCTAGGTGTATGCTTTGCCAAAGACCTTTTCAGCTCCTTATCCTTGACGCCTCCCAACAGGGCTGTGAACTCTTCTTTCGGGTCTAGACCTCTGATCGTGATCTTCTCTTGTTGGAAGCGCTTCATGTAGTTCCGCAGTGATTCTCCTTCATGTTGCTTGACGTTGGTCAAGTTCAACGTAGTCTTCTGAAGGGGTTGGCTACTGGAGAATCCCTTCACGAAGAAGTAACTTAGATCGCTAAAGCTGTGGATCGACTTCGTAGGCAGACGATTGTACCATAGCCTTGCCACTCCTCTGAACGTCAATGGCAGGGTGCGACACATAATGTTTTCTGAGACTCGATGGAACAGCATGGTGACCTTGAAGCCTTCCAGATGATCGATGGGGTCCCCAGACCCGTCGTAAGTGTCATACTTGGGTAGGCGAAAGCCGATCGGGAGCGGGTCCCTCATGACCTCATCAGCTAGGGCCGTGTCATTAGTGAGGTTTGGCTCGCGAGCTCCCGTCTGATTTTCTGCCACCTTCTTGATCTCATCTTTCAGGTCCAGGATCATCTGCTTTAACCCAGAGTCCTCGTGCCTCTGTTTGTCTCCTTGGCGTGGTTCCCCATGTGGGTCTCTGGCGGCATGCCGCGTCCTCCCCCTGGGTGTGGGACTTTCCCTCATTGCTCGGTTTCAAAAATTATGACCGAACCTTATCGATCTTGTACTGCTCCGATCTTCGTCTCGAGCTCTCTCAGGCTATATATGGTGGCCTCGTGGTGCTCCGAAGGTCTTCTGGGAAACAGCTTTGGAGACCTCCTTCATTGCCTCGACCATTCGGTCATATTTGTCCTGGAGGGCTTCGAACTGCTCCCTCGTCACATATTCCTGCGCTCCACGAGGGGGCGGAGGATTACTATCTCCGCGCATCGAATATCCGACCGAACGCTGATACCTCACGGAACCTTTCCGATCATCGTTCCCCCTTTCTCATCCAATTTTCGTCGAGGGAGGGAGCCCTCCTAAAGGTTCCTCCTCCCCCACATTCATGTTCGATGCTGCTCTTGTCTTCTTACGATTGTAGGTTCTCCCCACCATTACTGTCGTTCCCACGGACGGCGTCAATCTGTTGCTGCCGAAAATCCGTATGAGCTGATCCTGCACAAGCACAGACGGCAGAGGCCCGGAACTTTGTCCGGGGTTAGTCCTCCGACGCTCAAGTTAGGGATTGGCCGCACAGTTTTTGTTATAGGAGTAATGGTGTGGGTATTGATGCTTACCTTCTTCCTGCTTCTCGGGCCCTCTTATATAGCTTTTAGGGTTTAGGGTTTCCCTTTTCCTTGGAGGAGTCCTCCTCGGGTCCACCTCCTTTCCTTTTAGAGTTCTACTCGGATACCTCCTATCCCCTTCGTGGGGATATTCTCTTCACGCGGTTAACGTGATAGAGTCCTTGCAGCCTCTGTTAGGTGGGTGACACTTGTCCAGGTGCGCGACGCGTGTCCTTACCCTGCTGGGCAGTCAATTTGGCTGTATCAATAAGTTATGTGAGTAAGCTTCATGCAACAACGAGAGTTATCAATAGTTCACATAGTAGCTTTGTGCAGCATTAGTAGACTATGACTGAGAGTGAGCCACATCAGCTGATAACCTGGTAAAGAACCAATTGAGGAAAAGTTTTTTGACACATTGATTCACCTCCCCTCTCAGTGTCAGCCAGGACCCAACACTTTCATCCTAAAGATAATTTCAATATCTTCTTTTGCGAAAAAAGGTTGGGACACCATATCTAACATGTGTCATCATCTCTCATCTCCCTTTGGAAAAGACCCTCTTCCCTTCTTGTGTCCAGTTCTATGATTAGTGCATACTGTCAACTTAACTTATCAAAAAGATGAAAGTATGCCCAACCCTTTTTCCTTGTTTTGTTGCTTGATAAGTTATGTTTGAGCTAAAACTTAACATATGAATATGAACTTTAGAGTTTATCTATTCACCAAAATTTCAGTCACACCTGATCTATCATGGCATCAAAATCGCATGCCGTGAGGCAATGAGGTGCAGTGAGCATCCAATGGCTGTGGTGCATGACCAAGCCCTCCCAACTATTAGATGCTCACTACACCTACCACTTGGTTAAGACAATTTGAACTCTCTATCATGTGGTAAAAATAAATATTCAAACTAAGGATTTGCTTATGCAAAAAAAAAAATCAACATGCATAAGGTTATGTGAATTTACAACTCCTGCTACAAAGCATCCATATGTGGGGTGAGTAAACTCAACTCTCCTCATATACATATCATTCCTTCTTCAATCAAATTGCAATTAGCTAGAACTTATAATACAAGAGTGGATCTCATTCTCTCTTTAATGAAAATGACCAGCTTGTCTGGACTGTTACATCGAATGCAATTTTGCAAGTGTGGTCTATTGTGGATTCCAAATGGTAGACCTTTGGGGTGCCCCCCAAGGATTAGGATTACAAGATAATGTCATAAACGTGCCAAATAATTGCCTTCCTTGTCTGGATGGCAGCGTCACAATTGGACCATTTTTTTCTTTTTGGGGTCCATAAAGAATCTATATCTCAAACCAGAATTTCCCTTCAAAAAGGTAAGGATCCTTGTTTGGCATATGCAGCTACGTACTCTACTATAGATGCGTACGTGGCCAATTGTTCTCAGTATAGATTATCGGAAAAAAAAATAAAAAAATCTTGGTGCCATTCATGTCAATCTATCCAATCACATTTGCAACCTTTTTGCAATTGAGTTTATTTAAAGTGGGAATTTTCGTTTTAAGAATTGATTAAATTCAATTAGTGGTGACAAAATTGTATGCAGTTAGACATGAAGTGTAGTGAGTATTCAATCACTGGGGTGTATGGCTGGGCCCTTCTTGTCATTGGATGCTCACTGCACATTACTGCTCGTTACCAACGATTTGAACTCAATTGAGTGGCTTTTTTTTGTAGGAAACCCATCAGGGTTAGAGAGTTCCAAGCATAATTTAAACAATCATATTGATATCGGCCAACTAAATCAATCCTTGATCCTGATCAATTTAATACTAATCCACTAATAAGATATAAGTTCGATCCCAAGTTTTAAAATCTTGGTTCCTCAGTGATGAAGGAGTCATCAAATATTGAAGGTGCCAGTTAGCACAATTGATAAAAGTAGTGTTATATATCGAATCTTGCTTACATTTCGGGGGGATTAGGTTGAAAAAAAATTGATGTTATAATATGTTGAATCTTGCTCACATCTTGAGGTTGCACAAAACAAAAAAATTAAAAAATTAAAAATTAAAAAATATAAAAAATAAATGAAAAGGGGTCGGGTTTGTAAAAGTGAGAAATATTTCCTTATTAGCAAAGGTTTCTTAAATATTTGTATTGAAAATGAATCTTCATTAATCATTGATCTCCTTATTAATGACTTGCAACCTCCACCATTTCAGGTTTAAGAATGGGTATAGAGAAGTGAATCTCATGGTTGATAACACCCAGGGTGTAGCTCTATTGGTCCAAAGTCGTCGTATTTTATCGAATGTCTTCAACTCGAGTCGTCCCGCTACTAATATGTTACACAGGTTAGATGTGATTGCATATAACTGAGATTTACCTTTGAGTCTGAACTGTAAAATCAGTTTGTGGCGTGACACAACATGCGGCGCAGATACAAAGGCTAGAAGCACCTTGGGCTACATGTCTGAGGGTTCTCCATCCTTGGACCTATGCTACACGCCATGCATATCGCGCTACAATAGACCCCGATCCATATACTTACTGGATTCGAGTTCCATAGCTACCCCCTTTGCACAGCTCATAATCTGTTTATGGATACCAAACATTGTGTACATTCATTTTTATTTAATTACACTATTCAGTTAATGGTTGAATATAAACCATTTTTTCTTTTTGCTATGAATGGTTCAATTATTCAATATATACGTTAATGAAGGGGTTGCTGACGCTAGGCTAAGATCCCTATCATTCAGTGGCCCACTTCATATTGGCATGGGTCACGCCTAACTTGCCATGGGCCCACTACATGACAGGGATCCCCGTTGTGCATTGCGTATATAATTTCAGGAAATAAGGTTTTCGCCATTTGGATAGGTATGTACTTTAGCATTTTTGCCTTTATTGTATTCTTTTTCACATGAAATGACTCTGCTATCTTCTAACCTATGATACCATTTGACTATATTTTATTGTTACACTCTTCTATTTTTGAGAATCCATTTTCAAAATTTAATATAAAATATTTATATATTCGATAAATAATATTCTAATGAGAAGTTTTCTCACGACACTTGTGTGATAAGGAATTTATTCGTCACACTGATAGTTATATTGATGAAAATGATATTACACAAGTCAATACATTCAAAGTAGAGAAGATAAAATAATAATAATAATAATTAAAAAAAATATGTGAAAGAAATTGGACTGGAAAAGTTTTTCCTTATCCAAATTAACGTTGGCATTGATGTCTTTGCTATAAATTAAAAATGGTTTGGTGGCTAACCCTTAATTTGTTTTTTATTAGAGCAGTCATATTTCATAAACTCAGATATATAATTGACTAGCCACCGAGGATTTGGCTTGTTCTTGATTATGAATGGCGTTTGGGTTAACACTAGAGCCATTTGTGGGGGTCGTTGGCTGATCTGTTTTTTGATCAATTTCAGTCAGGCTTGAATGCTTGATTAATTCCTATCAATTTAAGGTTTCACATTGTTTTAGTGAATCGAATCTTATAGATTAGGCTTAGACATGTTTATATTCAATCGAGCGACTATATATCCATAATTGTGGTCAAGTTAATCGACTGAACAAGCTATAATCAATCTTTAAAATAGGCTAATTGGGCTATGAATATATTGTAAATGGTTCAAAACCTAGTTGAGCAAAGCTATAAAATGGTCCATTACTGGTGTTGGTTGGTCTCAATTGTTCCCAGTCAGGCACCTATCGGGTTACAATCAAGTACTGTCAATGTATCAATGTCTAAATAATAATCGGTCTAGGCCCAACATTAAACCATTTAGGGGGTGTTTGGTTCGGTAAATCAAATGGTGTATGTATCGGATATGAATGTCAATCTTTTAATAGACATTCTTCTGAATTATGTTTTTTTCTAAAAAATCGTTTGGTTGCCTTAAGGTTAGTGCATGTTTCTTGCGGGTTGAGATATTGACTTTCGTGTAGAACGTCTTTCTGCTTTCTCCTTTTATACCAGGTGGTAAAAAGGTTGCTCAAATCTGAATTTAAGTGTTGAGGTGAACTCAAATTTAGAACACATACTTTGTAATATAGTTATTCATAGGAAGTAGGATGCTCACTTATAAGAATCATCCTAGTGGAACCAAACAACCCAAAAAATTAAAAATTATCATTCTAAAGAATGTCATCCCAAAGATTTATCAAACCAAACACCCCCTTAAATAACCAATTGGTTCGGTTTTGGGTTACCGGTGCATGCCAGGTTTTGACACCTTAAAACTCACTTAAATTGAATTCAGGTCAGCCAAATCAGAATCAGATCCGACCCGATAGGGTTAAGAACCGAAGAAAGATAATCCCTACGGGTAGTACCGTACCTAAAGCCTACCTGGAGCAAGGCTAAACAGGAACCCAAGTGGCCAGTGGTGGGACTACGTACTAGATTTCAGCCGTAGCATACGAGCAAGGTCTCTGACATCAGCATGATCTTTATGTAAATATATAAAATATCAGGGGCAGATCTTGGGATTTGGGAAAGCCTTTATAATAGCCGAAAGGAAGAATAAAAAAGGCCAGAGAGTTGCGTCTCCTCTTCGGTCTTCTCTCCCAAAGCACCCAATCTGCTTTGAAGAGAGCTCGAAGAGTTCGCTTTCTCTGCTATTCCTTTTGTTTCAGGTAAGCAATTATGAGGATTCCCATGCAGTTCTTAGCTTTTTCTTTTCTTATCCAATGATTTAATTTAAGGTATTCGTTTTGGCTTATTGATCCTATAATGCTGATTCTTTATTTTACCATCTAATGGGTGACACAATTTAGTTTTCTCTTTTATGATTCAACAAATATTTGATTGTTTTTCGCTCTTGAATGGGTTTATCGTATCTGATGTTGGGTTAACCCTCTAATGATTGTCCGGCAATTTTTCTTTTTTCAATAATTAACATTTTATTTAATTTTCTGCAACTTCCGGCAGTGGAAATTTTGAAGTTTATGTTACAACTGCCCCAACCTCAAAGGTTTCTAACGCAAAGCATCAATCGTCTGGTTCTATGGATATCTGATATTTGAATGTTGGCAATATTGAATTATTGATCTTGCTTTGGTTCTTCAGGGATCTGGTCTGAAATGGGATCTGAGGGGCCTCCTTCTATTACTGTTCATGTCACTGGATTCAAAAAATTCCAAGGTGTTGGTTTGAATCCTACCGAGACGATAGTAAGTAACCTGCAAGAGTTCGTGAAGAGAAAAGGATTGCCGGCCGGAATTACGCTCAGTAGCTGTACTGTTCTTGAGACGGCTGGAATTGGTGCGTTACCAATGCTCTACCAAACCATGGAATCGGGTATCAGTAAGCCGGATTCTTCACGCAATGGACAAGTCATATGGGTCAGCTTCAATTCTGCAATTCTCTTCTTTTAGTCTAGTCTGGAATAGTTCTGTTTATGGTTGTTGAGTTTCCCTTGGAAGATTTGGCAATGTCCCGCTCAAAATTTTAGTTTTGAAGAAAACCATGTTTGGAAATTTTGACTTTCATAAACTGTGTCTACGAGCCTCAATGGGTTTTGTTTGCTTGAAGTTGGTGGAGTGCAGCTGGGAAATGGGTTGATGGACGTTAGTAGAATTCATCAATAAGCAGATATGATTTAGAAAAGTCATCCAAATGGTGCTTTTAGCAGTAAATGGAGGTCACTGTCTTCATCATTGAGCATATATAATTTAGGAAAAACATCAAAATGGCACTTTTAGTTGGGAGTGATGGCTAGAAGCTCTGGCTGAGTAGTGATAATTGGCAAGGAAGCTTGCCTATTCTCACTGTTGAGAGGGAGATTTGAGGTACTAAAAGGAAGAGGTGCAAACTAGATATGACCTAAGCTGAATTGATGAGCAAAGACTTTTAGTGCTTATGAGTTTACAGCATGCCCTTCAATAAATGGCCGATGGGATTTGTATACTGGACAACAAATGGTTGGGCTAAGGTCTAGTGAATTGATATTTGCTTAATGGTTAAAAAGTTAGAAAATTTAGACTGCAACTTTCTATAGTCACATTGTGGTGGAAAAACCATTTATGTAGTATTGATTGAGTTAGAAATTGTCCTAAGAAATGGAAGTGGGGAGATATTCTGGGGCTGAGTCAGTTTCTTTATCAGAAAGAAAGTGATTCTGAAGTAGTTGGATTGTGTTGGGTTCTACCCTCCTAGTCTAGTTATCTGTAGTAGTAACGATTCCCTTGTTCTGTCTTGATGCTAGATTTGGATTTCCCTTAGACATGTAATACCATTAGCTTTTGGATGTACCTTATTGTTTTTTATCCGTCTGAAATTAAAATTTTCTACTGTCACCTAGTTATTTATTATTAGAGAACAATCCAAATGTGAAACAAATATTTAGGTAGAAATTTGCTTCCATTGTATTTCATTATCAAAGTATACTTTATTTTTTAGGGTAAGATTTGATAGTGATCATGCATATGAATATATGTTAGAAGACTGAAAAATCATTTTCTAACAAATTTCTTAGAAGAAATTTAAATGTAGATAGGAGTAAGTCGTTAGGCTTTAGATTCTTGAAGCAGTTTTTCCCTGTTACCAAGAAACTACATGGATGGAACTACCCATGCACTATACCCCACCATTGTGCAAGGTGAAAATGGAAGGAATTATCAATCTAGCAAGTTTTCTTCTTCTTCTTCTTCCTCTTTTCACTCTCTCTGAGGGGTAATACATTTTTTTTGTGGTTTGGGGGGGGTGGGGGTGATTCAATCTAGACCAGGTCTGAGGGATGGCATCCTCCAGGCATCTTCCTCGCAAGCCATTATTAAACGAGTCCAGCTTCCATTACAGAGCCCACCAGCTTTACTCAGCACTATACAGAAATTCTATCCTTCTACAAAAGCCTTCTACTAGCATCAGATTTTAACATTTCCAATCCCTGACTCCTCCATTTACTAGTTACTGAAAGATTATGATTTTGGTTCTTGAAATGTGCATCTTTTATTTATAATGAAGTAGGCAAAGAAAAGGAAGGTTACTTGGCAAATCTGGTGTTCTACATTGGTCTTGAATTCTTGTTGTAATAATTTGCTACAAAAACTTTGATCTGGAAGTGTCCTGACTGGCAGAAAATGTGATTCAGGCAACATTTATAGCAAATTTTAGTGCAACTCGTGGGGAGTGGTTGATGGAGGGATGGTAGGGAAGGGAAGAAATCCCTAAGATGGGTCTCAAAGTTGCAGAGGAGAGGGAGAAATTGCACTAAGAAAAAAGGTGGGGGGGGGGGGGAGAGAGAATCACCCATCAATGAGTGTAAGAATTATAATTTGTGTGTCTTGAAGTAGAGATAGGCATAGCATGAGTTTGTGCAACTGGTTTTGATAAACACCAGAGTCCATGGAACTCTAGCTCACTTTTTTATATCTACACCAACCAATGATGATCCATTCTATTTCCCCATTGGCTATCTGCACAGGTGAACTTCTTTAATTGGTAGAGTTTATGTGTAGGAGAATATTGGAGTGGTGTCTTCATAAAAGGGTTTGAAACTGATTTTCTGGCCTCCAGGTTGTATGTGATTGATATATTTTGGGTCCATGTTATTTATATATTTTGGGATCTGTTTCAGAATGATCATTTGATGTCTCAAGTTTATGTTAGTAACAGTATCCAGTGTTTTGTTTATGGACCATTGATAATATCAAGCTTTTCCATGATTTTTGTTTCTTAGGTTCACTTTGGGGTTAATAGTGGGGCATTCAAGTTTGCCATTGAGCGACAGGCAGTGAACGAGGCCACTTTCCGTTGTCCGGATGAGTTTGGGTGGCAGCCTCTGGTGGGTATTGTTCTTCATTTCCATAGTGAGCCATGGGCGTTCAATTTGATATTGAAATTAACTTCTCTTTTTAGTGTTCACTGATATTATGTTAAATTATATTGGCAGCAACACCCAATAATTCAGGAGGATGGGGGGATTTCTCAAACAAGAGAGGTAAACTGCAGGATTGTCTGTTGGAATATGTTGTATTAGGCTGTGGAATAGGTATGCTAGATTAAAACATGTGAAATTGATGTGGTGGAAATGGACCTCAGTGCTCTTCTGAAGTTTGTGGCTCTTAAATTCTGGTCAAATTGAACATCAAATGGCATACTTTGGAAACATCTATACTAGTATAGCATTGAGTTGAAGTCAAGGCTCAGCATCATAGTTTCAAACTTACTGACCGGGATGTGAAATTTTTTTTTGGGTGAGATTCAGGCTTGTTTCCACTTGGCAGTATTCCTAAAAAAAAAAAAAAAGATACAAAGCTTGCACATTTTGACACCTTCTGAAGGCCTCACAAAACTACATGGTGTTGGCAGGAAGAGCTGTTTCACAATTTAATTACGATTAAAACAACATTGGCATTGGCTCTGATGTTTTTCCTCACCACTCAACACAGGCATCACTTGTGTATGTGTGTGTGGGAGCTGCGCGCTCTTGCTGTAAAGCTACATGCAGAAGTGGTGTGTGAGTTTACTCTGCACACCTCTGATGTTTCAGTAGTCTGATCATCAGTTCATCAATGAGTACTCAAGTTGGGACGATGCACCGGAAGAGACTCACATTCTCAGCTATGAACATTTGGAAATGGGCAATGTGGTATAATCCATTAATTGGGCAATCCTAGGAGATAATTTCCATTAGGAATTTACCTGATTAGAGATGGTATCCTACCTTTTTGGCATTCAATTCATAATAGGATAAAAGGTTACAATCAGAGGGTGGGGTTTGTTTGACCAATGTTTTATCAGGTTCTGGAGTGGTTAATAGTTTCTTCTAGTTCAATAACATGTTTGTTTACTTCTCTCTTATCATCCGCTTCTTACTGAATTACTTTTGGTGTTTTGTGGTTGAAGACTTCATGCTCAGTTGATGCAATTGTCAAGTTCTTGAAGAATAAGGGTTTTGATGTGGCAAACTCTGATGATGCTGGCCGATTTGTTTGCAATTATGTCTACTACCATTCACTACGGTATGCAGAGCAGAAAGGTCACAAGTCTCTCTTTGTCCATGTGCCTCTGTTTTCAAGGATTGATGAAGAAACACAAATGCAGTTTGCAGCATCGCTCTTGGAGGCTCTTGCATCTATCACCGGATGATACTTGTTTCATATAAAGTTTTCTTATTTGGGTTTTATTTATTTCCTCCGATTGCAATGTAAATCTTCCATGCTTGTCTGTAAAAGAAAAGACCCTTTGGAACTTCAGTGGACTTGTGCTTATCCTTTGGAAGTTTGGAAGGAGAGTAGTGGTCTTGTTTGCTTGTGGGTTGTCATGCATGAAAAGGACATCTCTATATCAAACTGGTTTGTACGAGTGAAAATTGTGTGCTTTTGGTCTTATAGAGAGTTTTTTTT
>NC_056560.1:8889372-8890892 GCF_013358625.1 Macadamia integrifolia | reverse complement strand
GGAAAATAATCCTCTGTTTTTCTCATCCCTGTTTTTTCTTGTTTTGCTACCTGCAGAACACGACACGTGGACAACTTTAAGACCAACGCACCGGATGTAATAATCCTCACCCAACCTTGATCGTTGGATCCTCTGTTGTCCACGTGTCGTGTTCTGTAGGTAGCAAAACAAGGAAAAACAGGGATGAGAAAAACAGAGGATTTTGATCCGGTGGGGGGGTGCTAATGATGGGTATATGAAGGCTTGATTAGTCACGCAGGTCCATACTGACCCCACACTCCATGAATTGGGTTATATCGGGGTTGAATGATTAAAAAAGAAGTGTTCAATCTCCATTGGGTTTAAAGTATCAAACATATTGACATCAGTTCACCTTGTTTCACATTTATACCCTTAATCCTACCATGCATGCATGCAGGGCAGTAGGGGGCCGCATGTGAGGGGTTGGAGGGAAAGAAAATCGTTTCTGCCCCTCTCTTCCCTGCAACCATCACCTCTGTCCCATCCCGTGGGTTGGACGAATGCAGGGTTAGACACTTCTGGTCAAACCCACCACTCTTAAGTCTTACCCCTTCATGCCCTAGAGTCTAGGAGCTCTGTTATCTAAACTACCCTCAGTGTTTCTCCCACATAACGACATGAATGCTACTAATAGAACGCCAGATAACAGTACAATTCAAAGAACAGTGATTAATGAAGGTGGGTTGGGCGAAACTTCTGACATTAAGGTCGAGGCCTGCCGTATGGGTTGGGCGAAACTTCTGACATAAATCAAGCTGGTTTAAGCTCAATTCATTAAGAAAGGTGTATCTTTGATACTCAGCTGGAAGAGGGTTTAAGCTCAATTAATTATTCATGTATAGTTTTTTATTAAAGGATCGATTTAATGGGTTATGCTCAAGAATTGTGTGCCATATTCCTATTGAAATTTGTGTTTTCTCTCTTTATAATCCTCTGGAGATCTGACAACAAAGAAATTTAGATCAAATATGGATTACGCTCCAGTTCCATTATCCGGGTCATAATTGCAAGCGTGATTGAAGAACGACCTCCCTCATTTGGTTTTTAGTGTAGGTATTCAAGGGCAAAAAATTCCATAATGTTTTGAGAAATTCAGAACGGCGGCTTCACTTTTATCAGTCACACATCTGGTCCCTTCTAATCAGAGAACCCTGTTTCTGGCCGTGCTGGTTCCTGTATTGTGTTGGTGGATGGGGGCGGGCGCCGTTGCGATGCAAAGATGTTGCAGCGGAGGTTGTGGAGTGAGGTGTGGGCCTTTGGGCGGAGAGGCATGGCGGGTGGGATGGCAGGAAGAAAAGCAGAAGAAGTGCCTCAAGAAAAATGGTTAAGACTGCTTTTGGTCATGTTCCTAGAAATGTTTCGTGTTAAAAATGGAAATTTCAGTTTTTATATTGATATGTCATTTTTTTTTTAACCTGGAATGATGGAATTACCTTTAGTTGTTTGGTCAATACTCGTTTGTATTTTTTTTTTTTTTCTCTTTTTTTTAAAAAAAAAAA